>NW_007578144.1:305774-390676 GCF_000690725.1 Stegastes partitus | reverse complement strand
TCGTATGAGTGGTAAAAATTGTATAATCTGCCAGATAGAAACTTAAGTATATTCTTTCTAAGTAAAATGTGTTTAATGTAGAGTCCAGCCCAAGAAAATGTTTCTTTATTGGGATGAACAACTGTACCGTATAATATCCTACGGTATAGCTGCTGGCTGTTATTCACTGCACAGATATAGAAAGTAGTCGTCAAATGTTGGCATCTAACTTCCAGCAGATAGAAACATGTCTATGTTCTCTGCATGTCGAATTAATGGTAAATGTAGTGACACTAGAAAAGGAGACAACCATGGTATCATATCGTAATCAGCTGCTGGCTGTTATTTACTGCACAAAAAAGTGGTACAAATCTTGGTTTCCAACCCTTTGCCAGACAGAAATACATCTATGTTCGCTGTATGTTAAATGTTTTTTTTAAATGCAGCAACACTAACAGTACAAAGAAAGGCACTGAGGACCACAACACACATCTATCTGAATATATTTCAAAGATGATTTAACAAAACTCAAGGACTAAAAGGACAGGAGACGCAGCATCCTCATGGTGGATCACTTAATTGTAGCTTCACTCCGCAACACACAGATTACAATACCCCAAGTAAGCAAGATAACACAGGCTGGTGGAGATAAACCCAATTGAGCTCTTGTAACCATCAGTGATAAGAAGAGATTAGAGGGGAAATTACAAGCCTGGACACGGACATTACCAGATAAAGACATATTTCCGCTGAGCGTCTTGAAATACGGGAGCTACAGCAGCAGGAGGCAGAAAAAAGAGTCAACTGTACAAAGCCAAATGCTGAGAGGAATAAGTAGTTTCCAATAATGGCATGTTTTTGTACAGCAACAGAAGACAAAAGACTTCCTCTGAGCCCATTGTGTCGCTCTTAAAAGTCGGCTGTGGTTGGTTTTTGCAGCAACTCTGTGCATCTGAGGTGAAATACACAGAAAAGCCGGCAGTCTACGGCCCTGTACTCGACTGTTGACGGACATGCTGGGGCATGATGGATGTAATACGGCCCCATTGTGTTGAGTCGAAGGGTATTTTCTTGTCAAGATGCTCCACCACTCATCCCCCACGCCGCCGCCAGCACCCTCAGGTATTTCTCCGCCCCCTCCTTGACTGTGTCTAAAACGCCAAAAGGAGAGCAGACCGGCGCGTAAGAAACAAACAATAAAAAAAAAAAAAAAACTACGTTCCCAGATTCCCGTTTCAAATGCGCCATTCGTGCCAGCCTAACAGGCAGATGAAAGACGAAACTCGGGGGAAACTTAACCTCTCGCCCCGAAGTCACAATCCAATGTTTCGTTTGCCCACCGCTGAGATTATTGTTCATTTCTCAGGGAAATCGGAGAGGAGGGTGGAGGTCACGAGTGTAGCCATAATGCTCCATCATGCGCAGATTGAGGCTCAGTCATCAAAGGAAATCCCGTATGTTTCTTCAAATTCTTTCACGTGATTTAGGCCGTCCGACGAACCGGATTAAAGTTTTAAATGTCTAATTGATGATTCAACGTGCTTCCAAGCTTGAAGCCACATTTTGAGTTTTTAGGTAAAACATCGAGATCTAGACGTTGAACAACAGCTAGTCCATAAAAATACCCATCGCTGCCGAGCCTGTGCATTCCCACGAGAGAGGGGGAAAAAAGTTCCCATGATCTCGGCCCCTGCAGCCATATTAGGCCCGCTAATACCCACTAAATCTGACACATCTCCAACACACAGGAACAGGTGTCTTCAAAACAAGGCGAAGGCTCAGCCATCAGGGTATCCCCGTTCTGCGGCTCCACACGCAGCAGAAAGGAAAATTATATGGTTTGAGAAAACCATGGCAGCCTAAACACAGAGACCCAAAACACACACAGCACCAGCACTGAAATGTTAACAAGTAATTATATGCCTGGACTCCGCTATAGAGGAGAAATGTGACATAATAAAGCCAGAGTGAATCAGAGGGTCAGGGTCACTTTACAGCTTCAGAAAGAGGAATCCGTGCACGAGCGATACTGCATCTGAATCAGATACGGAATCTTCCGCTGAATGAAAACGTGAAATGTGTTTGTGTCTCGGTCATCTGCATGGCAACAGGTAGGAGTGGAAACACGCAGAGAAAACATCAGACCCAGTCATCCTGCATCTCACTGACCTTTCCGCTCACAGCAGCTTTTTGTTGTTAAGCTTCCTGCTCCACATATGTTCGCTTTGTGCGCGATTTTTTTTGTGCTTAATTGCCTGGAAAGCAGCCATTGTGTGGCAATTTCTCTTCTGATAATTGCCTTAAATACAGGTTAATGCTTGGACCCGAGCTGCTGCTGGAAGGGCGGAGGGGAGGAGAGCTCATTTGCCATTCATGCTAGTTACAGCAGAGAAAGTGTTACAGTTTTAACAGGACTGGATGTGGGCCACGAGAGAAGCCTTGACTGCATCTATTCACCTCCCATGATTTCATCCTCAGCTGTGGACCTTACGCCTGTCGCCCGAAGAGTTGTTTGCACATTTGAAATGGAATTATATGAGCGATAAATCAAAGAAAGAAACTGTTTGTTTTTTTTCTCCAAATGAGCATGCTCTTTAGATTTATTTGCGCCTCTGGGTAATCAGGTCAGCTGTCTAATCATGTGTGACGCGGGAGGAGAGCTAACGAACCAAAATTGAAGAGGAGCCTTCAGCTGCGATGAGTGAAATGAAACATCTCCACGTTGAAAACATGAAATTTAGCCGACATCTCCACTGAAACCATTCTGGATCCATACCTACACCTTTTGCACCTTGTATTTATGAACTTAAACTGCACGTTTACTTACATACAACTGGATTTTTTTTGCACTACTTTTTCATAAATGTGCAATATCGAGAAGCGCAACAGCAGTTAGGCGGCTGTTTTATAGTTCCTGCTAAATAAATATCTCCCTAAACTGTTTGCACTGCTGTCATCAGGCAAACGTTTCCAGGGCATTAAAGGAAGAACCTCCAGAATGATCAGCAGCTTCATGCTACAAGCTGTCAGAATGCTGATCCAGATATGCAAACACTGGTTTATTTAAACTGATTGGATCGTGAAGAAACGCTCTCTCATCTTGCCTGTACGACTGTGTGTGTACAGCAAAATGACAATAAGCCTGATCTGATGAATACACTACCTTTAAAAGTTTTCAGAAATACACTAGATTTCATATCTGAAAACTGAATGATTGTGTGAATCTGGTAACAGGATGGCTGCTTAGTTTCATTCTACACTGACAATCAAGGAACTCTATTCTATAACAGATGAGCTTTCCTTTCCTGGACTGTTTTTTTTAGCCATGACAACTCCTGGTGAAAGTCTGGAGCAACCGGTCGATCACAACTTAGAGCCAAAGTTGCACAATTGCAAAACAATGCAATCAGCAAATCGCTGCAAAGGCTGCAATTTAGAATATAAACACGTCTCCTTTCGGATGAGCCTTTCTTTTTAATCTGTGAGAACGTCTGCTAAAGTGTGACTTAACACCACCGTGAACTGCACAAAGCTGGATGAACGCCACTTGAAGCGAAAGTTGCACGATCGCAATTCGACACAACTAGCAAATCACAAATCCTGCAATTAAGGATAGAAACTGTGCAGTTTCACGTCAACCTCCTGGTGTGATTGATGCCATCTCTGCTTTAAAACAACTCAACAGTGATTATTACACCAAATCATGTCAAAAAAACACAATCAGACAACCCCACCACATCATTCAAGCCTTGTTTTGAACACAAATTACATCCACAAGCGGCCCGAGGCTCCACATTCATCTCTCAAGAACGTCTTTTGGTGTCAAACAAGTCTTCAACCTCCAGGAATATCAGGTTGGAGCGATTATGCCGAGATGATTGGTAGGTATTGGAAAGTTCACATGAATTGCATAACGGAAAGATCAAGTTGCAAGCAGGTGGGTGACAGACACCACGTCCTCTGCTGCAGTGCAGTATCATCCCCCCCCTCTCTCTCCACATTTACTGGCATCCATTTGTTGAGAATTTAAAGAAATTGCAGCTTTAATCCTGTGCAGCAGGATCATGCAGGTGCTGTCTTTTTCTTTTTTCTTTGTGGTGCAGCAGGATACATGTGCTAATCAAGGGTGGGAGAGTCTTTTTTTTCCCTGCTCTGCACTGCAAACACTGTGACTTTAACACAACCACAAGCAAGCGATGCGTTAACAAATCCTCCCTCCTTTCTTCATCTGCAAAACACTTCTTGGCAGCGTTTCAGCTTTGTTTACCTGTTCTCTCCCTTTGCATTGGAGGGTGGCGGGTGCAGAACTGTTTGGTTGTCCTCCATTTCCACGACACATTTCGTGTTCAGTTCAATTTCTGCAGAGAGAAGTTTTGTCGGGACAGTAAAAAAAAAAAAAAGCACAATTGCGGGGGTGTGAGGAGCGAAGAGAAAACCTAAAAAGAAACTCTGCTCTGATTTTACAAAACTCACTTCATAAGTCAAACTGAAAGCAGCAATGGCGAAGACAGCGAAAAACTTTATGATAATGTGGCGTGAATCCGAGGAGACAGATTTGGATTTTTTTTTAAAGACAAAGCGTCGTTAAAGCACTTACCCCTGCGGTTCATGGGCCGAACTCTCACTGCAACTTTTACCTTTGTATCCGACATTTTCGTCCACTTTTTTCACTCCCACCCTGCTGCCTATGCGCTGAGCTATCAATGTATAGTCTGAGGATCCCCCCGACAAGAAGCCCGGATTTGTGCCGGAGACAAAAAAAAACAAAAAAAACAGGGAGCAACAGCGCGTTAAACAAGCCCGAAAAGAGTCCAGACTTCGAGGAGAACAGATGGGATTATGTTCATTTTTTGCTTTATATCCATCCGGGTTGGCTTCTTGTGCAAATCCAGCGCTCTGCTCCAGCCCCAGACAGCATCCCCACCGCCATCTTCCACTGGGAGCACGACTGCTCTCGCTCCTCTGGCGGACTGGAGAGGCTGTGCCAAACTCGGGGGGTGAACGGATTTTACGCACCGCGCCGCTTACCGGAGGGGGAACCGAAGGACGAGGAACAATGTGGTTCTGGGTTGGACGACGACTCGGTTCACAGCGATCGACCATCACGATTCACTCAGAGACAAGGGAGGAGGTGAAAGTGAAGTCAAAAAAAAAAAGTTTTAACAGACTTATAAAACACATGACCTGCTGGTGGTCAGTTCTCACACTAACACAGACTTGATCTGTTGTTATTTGACAAATACAAAGAACTGTAACAACAACAACAATAATAAATGCAAATATTAGCTATATTAATTAAAAACATAATAACTGTGATAAATACCTATAAATATGTGTATTACGGCTACACAAATCAATATTATTATTATAATATTAGGAATAATAACACTGTAAAAAATAACTAATTTTATAAGATTTTTTCTTTTTATTTTACAGATTTTATTTATTTATTTATTGTAACATATTTTGGAAACACACGAAAATAAAATAACGAAAAAGGAGATTTTATGAATTTTGTGATTTTTTACATATCTAATGCATAAGAATTACAGTAATAATACCCATAGCAGTATTAGTATTAATGGTAGTAGTAGCAATGAAAATGAATCATATTTGTTACACTTTATAAACATTTGTCATTTATAGAATATTTATTTTTATTTGATTTCCTGTAATTTGAAGATACACAAAACATTTACAAATTATATAATGCTGTGAATTTGCTTTTCTGATATAATAATAATAGCAATAATAATACCTATGAAGAGCTATATATGTTTAAAAAAAAAAAAAAAGTAATAAAAATAACTCATTAATACTTACCTACTTTAAATTACTTTTTTAAATTTTTTTAAAATACACAAAGTATCAATAAAATTTAGTGTTTAACAGTTCATTGTACAAATAAACAAATGACTAAACAAATAGAGCTTATTGGCACTGTAAAAAAAATTGTTTTACAGGATTTTCTTTTTATTTTACAGGTTTTTCAATATTTTTTAAAAATACATTAACTTATCTATACAATTGCAAAAATAGACAGTGAATGTACATGATAAATATAAAAAAATAATAATAGCAATAATACAAAAATAATTACAAAAAGCTGTATTTTGTGCTATACTGTAAAAAAAAATCTGTAAATTTATTAGTTTTCATTTTCATTTGACAAATTGTAGTATATTTTTGATACACAAAATATCAATAAAACTATTAAAATACACATATAGTACATGCTCAATGTATAATAATGATAATAATTATCATCATCATCATAGGAATTGTGGTGATGATAATTATTATTTTAAAAAAGTGCAATACATTATAAAAATCATCAGTTTAATTAAAACAGGCAAAATTTTCATGCCTAACATAAAGGAACAATAACAACAACAACAATTAATTATTATTGTTATTATTATTATTGCTATTATTATTATTATAAGCTGTAGAAGTTTTCCATTTTTATTTTAGAGATTTTTTTCCTGTATTTTTGAAATATATAAAGAATATCTATAATAAAAAAAATGTAATGTGAATGTACATGACTAACGTCAAGTAATAATAATAATAATAATAATAATAATAGTAATAATAATAATAATAGATTTGAAATACATTAAAATATTCAATTGTATATACATCATATATCATACAACAGACTGTGAATTTACATTAATAATAATAATAATGAACACTTGTGAAGAGCTTTGCAATGTGTCACACTGTAAAAAAAAAAAAAAAAAGTAATTTTTCAGAAGTTTCATTGTTTTACAAAACAAAGAAAAACATCATGTGAAGGCGTGAGTTGTGGAATGTGTGTGAATTTTCTTTCTTGTCTCGTTTCTTACCTTGTGATTCCTGACACATCTTTGTGCAGCTTTGCAGGGCCTCAGGCACAGATTGGAAACCGTTGTGTTCTCGTATTATTGAATGATTTTATTTTCAATGCTGGGACATTTGAAACAATCCAATGCTTAACACAATATTATCAAATCACCGACTCTACTGTCTGTATAACAAAAATACAATCCGGGATGTGTTAGCTTGACATTTACAAACTAAAACTGTTCTTTCATGACATTTTTTTTACATTTTGTGTAAAACTAAACTTGTATTTAGAAATCAAGAAACTCAAAAATAGATTATAAATATCACCCATGACTCAAGTCTCTGTTTTAAGTTTGCTCATGCATCTGCTTCATCAGGGGTTCAGTGTCAGATGCAGCAGAATAAATCTTCACTGTATGATCTCCACTATCCAGGGCGATGAGCGTGTTGTTCAGCAACACCAACCCAACGGGGCGGATGAGATGATCTGCCACTAGAGGAGTTACAACTGGGCCGTTCTGGAGCTTCCCTAAACTACAAATCATCCCCTGATTACAGTCAGTCACAATCACGTCTCCATCTCTGTCGAACACGAGCCCCGACATGTTCAGCCTCAGCGTGGACAGCAGGCTCAGGCTGAAACTGTCCGTCTGGTAAAGCAGGTGGAAGTCTTTAGAAAACACTCTCAGTCTTCTGCATCGCTGCCTCTCTGTTGTGACCTCGGTTAGATGCTCCATCACCGCCGTGTTCCCGGTTAGCCGACAGCAGGCCACCGCTTTGGGACACTGAAGATCCGAAATGGGTGTTTGATGCTCCAGAAGGACGCCATGATTGTAGTCCACTTTGACCTGGGACAGAGTGCCGGCCTGGACGTCTGAGACCAGAATCTGCCCACAGCTGTCGGTGTCCACACCCCAGGGCAGCTGGAAGGAATCCTTCACGGTCAAGACGTGATTGCCCCTGGAGGTAAAAACCTTCACGGCTTTATCCCCTGCATCCGTCACCACCACGTACCCACTGGGAGTCACTGCCACATCTACCGGGTAGCAGATCTCCCCACTGGCTTTTCCTTTTCGCCCAAAACTGTGCAGCTTCCTTCCCTGGAGATTAAACACCACCACCCTCTTCTCTCCATCATGCACCACCATTATTGTCCCAGAAGACCCTAATACAGCCATCCCAGTGGGGTTGATAAGAGTCCCCCACCCACCAAACGCAGCATGGAGGTGCAGAGTTGTGCATGTCAGACCTGTGGCCAACGTAAATCCTCCATTTGCCCTGTGAGGAGGAGGAAGAGGAGGAGGAGGAGGAGGAACCCGAGACAACAGAAGCTCCTGCAGGTCACTGAGAACCTGGCAGTGGGAGGTGCTGTCAACGCTGCACAGCTGCCGACAGAACGGGCACTCCAGCTTCCTGAGGAGAGGGTGGGACAGCGCCGTGATGCATTCCAGACACAGAACATGGCCACAGGAAAGGTTCTGCGGTCTGCGCCCCCTCTGCTGAGTGCTGAACGTCTCGAAGCAGACTTTACACTCCAGCAGGTTGATCTGGATCTCTCTCAGGATCCCCTCAGGGCCCAGGCTGCCGTGACGTGCCAGACTCTTGGCCATGGCTAAAATATCCTGATGTTGTGTCAACCTACTGGGGCTCTCAGGCAACAGATGCAGGCTGCAGGAGGCTCAGGAAACCAGGAGAGAACGACTGCTGACATAAGTGAGAAGAAGAGACGGATATTAAAGCACTGAACTGCAACAATTTCCACTTTACAGGCATGTCCTGTGCTGTTTAGGCCCAGAAAATCACGTGATACCTCACACTGAACTGAGGCTCTCTGCTGCCCTCCTTTGGAAATCAGCTCACACACAAGTTGGAGAAGCAAGTAGTAGTAAAAACAATCCTAACATGTGTATTAAATGTTAAAATAGGAACATGTTCGCTTTGATTTAAATCCAAAAAAGCTTGACTTTAGGTCATGTTTAGGATTATTTGGCATTTATTTGCTGCCGTTTTCCAAAGAAGCAGCAATTGTACCTTCAAACGTGTCTCGTTATAGGTCAGCATGAGGCAGCTATTTCCGTCTGGGTTTCATGGCGTGCAGACGGAGTGAAATCTGATCCGACATGGGCCGTGCTTGAGTCAGCCAATCCAGCACTCCTTTGCTGCTGCAGGACGCTCTTCAGAGGTCGAACAAGGTCATCCACGATTTGCTATTGTTAAGAAAACAGCCTCCTGCTATTGTGAATGTGGCGTTCAGTGTTGGAAAAACAAGAGCAACGACTCAGGAGTAAGAGGAAATGTAAAACATTTTTAATATGTTTCCTTAATTCACAGTGAAAAAGAACAGCACAAGTCGTTTTCAGCTGAATTGTTGTTGTTGTTGTTTTTTTTTTGGCAAATGACATCTAAATCCGGAGACAATGTACCATTTATAGTGTGTGATGTAGCACGGGAGCCTGGTCCTTTTCCGCAGAGGTCGACTTCTGGATTGTCAAGGATTATGAGGGATATATTTGTACTGAGATGATGCCGGCGGAGCAAATGAAAATAAACCATCAATAAAGCACTCGAGGCCAAAAGAATCAACACACAAAAAAAACAAAAAGCGCCCAAATTTAGTCTCATTACAAACTGAGAATTAAAAAAAAAGAACATGCAAACAGGCACAAGGGGTGAATTAAAAATGTTACTCTGACAGTGAAAGACAAACAATACTGGTGTCCTGCTGTGTGGTGTAATACGAAGAATATTCTTTTGTCTACTCTTTTTTTTTTTTCTCACATTTTCCTACTAAAACGTTTGATTTGACACGGCCATGCAAATGCAACAACGAGAAACGGTAAAAGAAAGCCACCTGCACACACGGACCAGGGAGAACCTGACGACACATGCAGGAGTCTGAATAATTGCCCTCTCTTAGTACAGTAAAAATAAAAAAAATAATAATAATAGCAGCCACAGGTGGACAGGGGAGAGTAAAATCACTCAAGGTCACGATGATTCACAAAAAACTCCAACATTACAAAAAAATGTACAGTATTTTCAAGGAAGAAAAAAAAAAAAACATTCTGCAAAGTGCTTCAACTGTGTGCTTTGCTGTGTTACAGGTCAAACACAAAACCTCAGTCAATGGTTCTATCGAGCTAAAGCTGTACTGCATCGAAGTCATGCCCACATTCAAGTTAAAAACACCAAACAGTGAACATCTAGGATGTAACTAGACAATCAGTGACAGATAATTATAGATTTTTTTTTAAAAAAACAAACAAAAAAAAAGACTTTTCTGTGCTTATAAACACAGAGGCTCCAATCAAAGTGATAAATTCTACATCATGGCTTTTAACATTGAAATGTGTCGAACCAACATACTGGAGTTAAAACTGTACATCAATAATGATACTGTATCATAGGATAAATGTTTGTAAATTATAGTTTTTTCGGCTACAATGATCATGCAGTCACACCTAGAATAGGCAGTTTGTATTGCCAGACACACACTCACTCAAACTACCACTCTTCCTTTACTCTCTTTCACACACAAAGAAACCTGTGATCAGTGGTTTTCTTTTTTTCTTTTTCTTTTTTTACAACCACAGCACAGTTTTTAGTTGTGCATCTCTGCAGCCTGAGCCGCTGCGCGCCTAATAACACTGCATGGACACGTTCATCCACCTAAGTCTCTGCCGTCTGCCTCCCCCCTCCCCCCCCTGCTGCAGGGGGGCTTTCTAGACTTCATTTACAGCCGGAAGTGGTTGTTTCTTTATCTTTCACCCCCACCTTCCTTCTCAACCTGTAATCCTTCACACTTCGGAGTGCGTTCAGGAGCCACCCAGCGGCCTCCGGCTCCGATTCCTTACTGGCTGTCGAGGCCGTTAATGGATTTGCTCTTTCCGGAGCCCTTCCCTCTTCGTCTGGTTGTGGGGCTGTCGCCGTCCGCATCCATCTCCCCTGAAACATCAAATGTTAAAAATAAAACAAGGTAAAGCAACTGTGTGTATTTGCAGTGCGAGTAAGACACAAGTCCAAACACTAGAGGTCACCCCTTCACAAGATAAACATTTGGAGATTGATGCAGATTTTTTATGAGCCTTGTGGTTAATTGCAGTAAAGCCACCTTACCTGTAAATCCCTCAAACATTTGGTCAGGAGACTCGGCGTAATTACTGTCCTCGCATTCTGAGAAGCTCTGCGAGAGGATAAAAAGGGGGTTAAGACACATGACACGCATACCTTTAACAGCTAACTGACCCTGTGCAGATTTCCCAGAGCAGCGACTGATAAGATCATTAAAAGGGAAAAACCCAGAGAGCTGACACTCGCTGAGAGTCGGCTGATGCGAGCGTTTGGACACGGACGCGGCTTGTTTTTCACAAATAGGTGTCAGTTTGTTGCAGCTTTATTTAGACTTGACAGGACTATTATAGAAAGTCGCCTGCTTGTGAAAAATGTCCCTTCTGTGATGGATGTGTTAACTTATTTAGGTTTAATTAATGGACCATCATGAGCCTGTAGGGATGACACTTCCATAAAAACTTCTCCTCAATCTTATTTCTTTAATTAATAGATGGAGAATTAATACCAAGAATCACAACCGCGGCACCTTCAGAAAGTATTTATAGGAGGGAGACTGTGAGAAACACACAAAAAACAAACTGTGACGGATTGTCAGGAATTCTGTTGATTTTGCATCCTGATATACTTTGGTTTCTTATTTCACAGTGAATGTTGCTGATTGTATGATGTGCACAGATACATTTAGGTTATTTAGGCGACCATTGTTAAAAATAAAACGAGAAAAGATGCTTCCAGGGGATAAAGTTTATCCACGGTTTATGATTTCAACACTAAAAAGTCCATCTATGTGTGATAAAACTGTATCCAACTACAGAAACTTATGGTGCTATAAAATGTATTTTCATTGTTACTCATCTACCTTTTAGCTACGTTTATAGTGGGAGAACTTGCTCTGTATTGCCTTTATAATCAACATAGTGTCCTGAGCTGAAACAGGAACACCTCCCTAACAGAAAAAACTTGACAGAAAATACAGTGACTTCAGCAAACTGTTTAAGACTTTTACAGTACTGTCTGAAGTGCGCAATTTCGTGTACGGTAAGATTCTGATCAATCCTGTCTCCATGTTGGGAATAATTTAGAATTATGATTAACTGATGAAGTTATCGTTGTGTAGTAAATGTGCTCTCTTCGAAGATCTCATCTGGATCCTGCTGCTGTCTGATGCCGTTGGGATTTAATAAACTCAGAGGAAAGATTATAAAGCTGCAAGCAACAATCGAAACTTCAACTCCTGTTAATGCTCTGAGGTCCGTGTGTGTCTCCATTAACTAAAAAGAAACAAATCTGCTGTGTGTTTCAAATCACACTTTTTCTTTTTAACTTTAAGTTAACTGTCCCCACAAAGTTTGTACCGTTTCATGCAGCATGCGTACAATCAGGACGTCCAACTTCTTCATAAAAATGCGTCTTAAACTTTCCCGGTTGCAGTCCACAATGTGAAATCAGCTGTCATCTGTCTGTGCATTCTCTGCTTTTCAAGCTTGTTCATACTTGTTTCAGACACTGTGACATGTGACGTAACGGCACAAAGAATTGTGGGTCAGACATACCAGAAAAACATGCTGGCTTACAAACTGCATAATTTAACCGGATGTAGTGGGACATGTGGGTTCGTTTAGCATACTGCATTTGACATACTGTGTATCAGGATGTACTAAATCTTTTTCTGGCAAACTACATAGTATGGTAGCATAGAGATGTGAATGCACCCTGTGCTTTTTAAGCTCTCTGTAATGTTTATAGACGGCCCACACAGCTACCTAGCTGCTGCTACACATAACTGTTAAAGTCATTTAATGCTGCTTTCACTTGCACTCATTAAAACTTGTTCATGTGAGCTTCAGGGAATGACCTTGACCGATCCGATCTGGTGTGGCCAATAAGATTTCAAGGGTGGCCGTGGCGCCTTCTTGGAAGCGTCACTGATGGGATATGTTAACCTTCACACACGTGGTACGTAAAGTGTTTTTCTAAACAGCCGCAATGTTCTCCCCACCCACTTTCAACACAATATTTATACAGAATATTCTGGGGAAACAGATATTGTCAACATGGCCTTAGCAAGGCAAACAAGACATCTGTGTACATTTACATTTCTTTGTAAAAGGAAAAACACTTGTGAAAGCTGAAGCAATAAACATACCTTTTCCCTTGGACCATATGTCTCTGCATACCAAACCATTCCATACAGACACAGGAATGTAATGAAGGCCTGAAAAAACAGATCAAAGGTAAGAGACTGCTAAAAGATTCACAGAAAATCCATAACCAATAACCTACAGCAAGGAGAGCTTTTGATGGTAAATGATTGATGTTCAAACAGAATGACAGATGAGAAAATGACAGTGTGTTGGTGGTTAGGCTCCTGCTAGGTGCAGATCTTACCAAACACAAGAGCCAGAGGATCACATAGAGGATCTGTGTTTTTGAGAACAAGTCCTGTCCAAACTTAATACATGCCAAGGCCTCCAGAAAGGCTATTGCCCTGTGAATGAGGGGAGAAAAAGCAAACACGACTGAAACCTCTGACCCACATGCAGTAGAAAAAAGAAAGAAAAAGCTCAAAACAAATATGTTTGTTGGCGGCTGTTACCTGAGAGGCTCACTGGCCTGAACAAGGTAACATTAGCTCATGGAAATCTATTACTGTTTTAGGACAAAAGCATTCCTGATATAGGTCAACCGACTGACAGCTCGGACCTGTGAAGTGCCTGAACAAATACAAGTGTTTGTGCCACCTGCTAGGTCAGTTAACCTCTTTTATCTGCCATCGCCGCCTGTTTCTGTCACGTCATGTATATACTGTACACGACTGTTTTCATGTAAATAAAACATGTAGTGCAACTGACTTTTGAGGATGTCATCAGGGTTACAAATTGCTTGTACTTACCCAAACACCCAGCACTGGGTCCCAACTCTCTTGCACTGCGTGTCTGTAAGGTACGCATAATACTGCCTGAAGCAAAAGCAAACACAGTGCAACCGTTAGCAACTTTCAGTCCCAGCCGCTTCCTGGCCTTATCGTAAACCTGTCTGTCCAGCTGTCAAAACAAGGTCCGAAACAGGTTAAACTGTACCTTACAGTTGGAGCCGTGATGATACCGACGAACAGGATTCGACACCAGCTCAGAGCGTGGCTCGCGGGAAAGATGAAAATGTGTTTAAGGAAGAATGTGTTCAACTCTGTTAGCTGTGAAAGAAAAAAAAAGAAGAGAGAGAAACAGAAGATGATAAAGACTATCATGTTAAGACGCTATAATTAAACATAACACGTAGTCTGTAATTACGAGGACAGAACAACGCTTCTGTTGTTTGCTGGAACTAAAAATCTCATAATCCTTTTATATATAATCCCTCAAACATAAAAATGACCTTTCTCAGTGTGAGCTCATTTTTTGGTGCAATATAAAGTTCTTTATAGAACAATAGCTGGAAGTAGAGAGAACTTAAACATGTCTTCTGTGCAGTACGACAAAGTTATAACACCATAAATCATTTAATCGGACAAACATGAAGTCGAATTTCTTTGACTCGTTCAACAAAAACTGATAAAAACTTGAAAACATGGACAATATTTTTCCAAGTGCCCAATGGTGATAGCAAAACTGGAAAAAATAATTGTGGCTCTACATGCTAAAGATATTTTACAACTTAGCATCCTCAATCCATCACTGCTGCAGTTGAAAATCCCCAAATTCTTTCAGTTTTTACACTTTCTTGCTCTGGTAAATGGTGTAACTTTGGCGATTTTTTAAAGATGACATCTGTTTCAAATCCACTGGTGGGTTTTAGAGTTCAGAGGGTTAAACAATAATACCTTAATCTTCTACAAATATGAATTCTTACTATGATATCAGCAGTAATTCTCTTGCATTCAGAGCTTGTTTTGAGGGAATTCTTTTGCGGTTATCCATCCAGCAAGACAAACAAATGCTTATTTTACTGTTTAAACATTACAAATGTGCTCAAACGCCCCCAGACTTGACAGTCGCACATTTAAATTTCAGAACTCTTTAATTTTAAATCCCTTGTGTTACAGTAAACACAACAGGGATGTTTTGAGTAAGACAGTCGTGAATGAATTATTCCTGAATTCCACTTAGCTGCTCCAGTTTTGGAGTCCCGGTATTATACGTGCTGGCTCAGTTTCACGGCTGACTGGGAGAACCGAACAGAACGGAGCCCTCACTGATGTTATTCGTAACACCTGTGCATTTTCTACTGTGGTTCGTCAATATGTGGGGGCTTGGTACGGAAAACGAAATGCGCACACTGCATGAGGACAAAATATTATTCTGTGGGTGAACAGCAAATGATGCCACACAGATATACAGTTGAATATTTCTTCATAAAAAACACCACTGAAGCAGAAATACGAGTAGGGCATGGTCGTAAATACAGAATTGTTAATACAATTTATTATTAAGTCATGTCGGTTCATGTTAATATGTACTATAGTGGTTAAAGATACTTTATATTTTCTGGCAATTTCATCAAATTTGTGCATCTCCTCTTGTCATGAGCTGACTTAGTGTTCTCTGTTTTGACCATAAATCTTTTCACAGGACAAGCACAAGTGTTGTGAATAACATCTAACGAGGCCTCTGTAACTAGAAAGCCATGCCAGTGAGAATGTGTGCACAAAAGCAGGGTCCTGAAACTGGTGCACATAAAAGGAACGTTACTAATGTTGTGTACTTTTAAAATACAGACAATTGTGAGAGGAATGTGTAATATGTTGTCTGCTGCAATTGTCCCTTTTAAGTGATATCTTTGCTTTTTTTTTCTTACTTCTACATCATTTCTAGCAAAATAAAGTTATGGGTTTTTTTTGTTTGTTTTACGGTATTTCTAATAATTCAGCTTTATCATTTATCAGAGCCAGAAAAATACAAAGAATTTTCAGATTTTCAACATTCCGACAGTGAATGTAATATGTCTGTTCTAAAAATTAACCAAATCTAAGCTTAAAATCATTATATTTAACCAAAATCACTATATTCTACTATAAACAAAAGAACACAAATCTCTGAGAAAAATAAAAAATTCTGCAATGACTGACAAAGTTTTAGGGACTATTCAGCTGAACTGCAGGCTGTGCTTAAGTTGTAAAACATCTATAATTTTTTTTGGTTTGTTTAACATACGTATTGGTAATCCCTGTGGGCACTTTTTATGAAATAAACAAAGAAATCCAACTTCCATTCTCTAAGATTTATAGCATTAGAACTGTTGAGTTCTGTCTATATCTAGCCATGGTTGTGCTGTTTCCATACATGTGCTGGACTTGATTTTGCAGTTTAAAAATGAGCCCACAGTGAGTCAAAACAGGACAAGAGCAGGTTTAAATGGCCTGCAGAATGTTTATAGACTGCTCAGTGACCACATCATACAAAAATGTAACGCTTATTTAAATTAATTTGAGGTGAAGTTAGGACACTAACAAAGACTCTCTGCAAGTCAGACTTGGATAACCACGTTGAAAACAATAACAGCAGTGTATTTGGTGGGAGACTCTGTCAAAGTCCTACTCATCCTCACTGAAAGATAATGAGGGGGAGGTCTGCAGCAATGTTATTCACTCATTTGGCCAGAGGCCCGAGTGGTTGAACTCGGTGAAGAGCAGCTAGAGTGTCACGATGCTGAGCAGAGCCGAGCCTTCCCCCCCATCCCTTCAGCTAACTCTCAAAGACTGGTAATTACTTTTTAAGGCCTTGAGAGAGTTGTCAGCTGCCTGAGTGAGTGAGGGAGAGGAGAGGATGGTGTCGCTTCGTCACCAAACAAAAATTGGGAGAAACAGCAGCCTTTAGCTTTCGTCACCATGGCAGCCTGTGGCTAGAAATTCTGGCAGCTGAAGTCGACTCTCCAGTGGAGAGCAACGGCGCTTACTCAAGTTCTCCATCCATGGTTTTCTCATTATCATAAATTGCTCCCAAGTAATCCAGCCCGTCTCACACTTATGGGATTAGCTGTTAATATGCAGACAGCAGGACACTCGGTCATTATAAGGATCCATGTGGGACAGGTTTTAGATTTCAGGAACTCAGCAGCCAATTAGATTAGCCAGGACTTAGCACGCACAGCACGTCGGATGATCTCCGACTAGTCAGCACTTAGTCACCATGAGAAGGCGAGAGCGGATTTCTCGCCGACCCACCTGCCAGATGATCATGAACAGATAGACGCCCATGACCCGCTGCAGGGAAGACTTCGGGTCAAGCCAGCGCACATAAGTCCAGCTCGCAGGGGTGAACTGCAGCACGGCTCGCTTGATCTTCCCCGTGGTGGTGTGGATGTCCCTGTTTGGGAAGCACAGAAGGAGGATTACAAAGACTTGCAGATAGATTTACAATAAGTATTATGTTAGTGCAGCAGACAAAGCCAGATGAAAGTAATGCCATCGCATAAATCATTCAAGTCCACTCTTGGCTGATGAACACGTGGGATTATTTTTCAAAACAACAATTTCAGCTTTAGATTGTACAGAAAATGTCTCGCTGGGCTGGAATAGACCTTACTGTAACGTTACAAAGTCGTAAACGCAAATTAAAACACAGTAGATTGTTCTTTTTCATCTTATTTTATCTATTCTTAACTACATCTTGTGATATTGTTGTATATGGCAAAATAAATTATGAATAATGTAAAACTGTCTTTCACTGGGCTGACGATGGAAATCTTCTTGAAATAACAACGTAAGCAGAGATGCTAAAAAATGGAAAACTGCATAATAATTCTTTAGCTTGTCATATCATCCTTTAACTCTCTAAATCCAAACATTTTCTGGCGGATTTATCTTTTAAATTGCCAAAACTTATCACAGAAAGAAACAGTAAAAACAGACAGAATCGTCAACCGTCGTTAACCGCTCATCAGTGATGTTCTTTCTGTTGAGAAAATGATCCAAATCGAACCTTGAAATCGTTGTATTTTGTCAAAATCCCTTTTATATGCAAATCATATTTTAAAAAGTGCCATAAATAGAGCAGTTGCACAAATCAGATTCAGAAAAAAGCAAAAAATAATAATTTTTAACTCTTAAAAAAATGTAGGTGTGGTTCAGATTTTATTCAATTTTATGTAAAATAAGTAATCCAAGAAATTCAACTTTTTTTTTTTTTATTTTAAAAAGTTTATGAGATTAGAACTGTTGGCATAAAATACGTTCTATATTGACTTCTTTCTATTTTTGTGCTGTTTCCATAGAGGTGCAGGACTTTATTTTGCAGTGAAAAATGAGCCCACAGTGAGTAAAAATGCAACAGGAGCAAAAAAAAAAAAAAAAAACATCCAAAAACTGCTTAATGCCAGATTTTTGGCTTTGAGTTTAACTGTGGTAACATATACATGCTGCTAATGTATTATTGCCAGTATATCAGGCGTATTCCTACCATAAAATTCATGCACCAGGCTACAATATAAAGCCCCCTTCAGTTTTCTCACACTGTTAATAACTTTGCAACTGAAAAAGCTGAGTTAATACTGATCATACAGTGTAAGGATGGACACAAAAATGTACAAAATTTGACAACACAGCTGTGATCAAATTTTCAGACCATAAAGTCATACTTAATACTGGCCCAGTGGTAGGTCCTCATCTCCAAAAAGCGGCAGACAGTCATGCCAAGCCAGATTCCCCCTCCATTACACAGCAGAATATCCAGAATCACTTGGTCCCACCAGCACTCAGCAAAGTTAGGCAACAGATGCATGAAGAAAAGCTACGGAGAAGAGAATGCAATGAGAGCGAACACCATAACTGCATAAATCGGTTTTATTTTAGTCTGAAATATCTAATATGTGTTATGTAAAATAATAGAAAATGGCCAAAAACCCATCTTTTTGCACTGGATAAACCACTTACATCACCAGCTTAGGTGGCCTTAAAAATTCTCCATTATAAAGAGAAAGAGAGGCAGGCAGGCAGAGAGAAAGTGACAGGATGCCAAGCGTCCTAATCTGTACCTCAGTAAGCTCCCAGGTAATACTGATGGTCCAACACAGGCCGTAGCTTCGAATGAGAAGGGCCTTCATGCCCCAGCCCCAGAAATGGCTGAACGCAAAAATGTCAAAATGGCTCAGGATTCTCTCCCAGGTGATGACATGGCAGTTCACAGCATATTCCTGCAGGCAGCAGCACAGATAGCCTCATTACAGTGATTGATAATCCTGTGATAGCGAGCGCAAGTGGTGCATGTAAATCAATGTGAAAAAAAAGAATCACTCACCATTATGTCTGCCTCTCTCTTGGCGTAGCGCAGATTTGGATCCAACCAGTACATGAGCTGCTTCACCTGCTGCCAGTTGAGGAAGATGATGAAAACCAGGAACAGGAAGTAGAGGACACTGAGGCCTGAGCAGAAGGAGGGCATGACATTCAGAAATGGAAAGCAAACGCCAACACAAAAGTCGTTTTTGCCCTCCGAGACTTTCGGCAAACACTCACCAAAAACGATTCGCCATATTGCTGGATGCGGTCTGGTGAAGGGACCTAGAATGAGGCACATTTAGTATGCAAGTCATGGAATAGACTCTCGAACAAAAATAACACCATGCTGACTGAGGTTGTTCACCCTCGGTTTCAGATTTAGCTCAGTTCCTTTTATTCCTCTCATAATGAGTCACTTGTGAAAAACAGGTTTTAGTATTAACTGTTATAAAATACGACAGTTTGTGAAGCACCTTCAGGCTAACTGTAATTAAAGTATACACATTTGGCTAAGTTTAACAATACAATAAACATTCTGCCGGGCGTTTGCTCACCGTTAGGAAATGCCAGAACACTGATGACAAGGAAGAAGGAGATGACCAGAATGAGCCCCACCCAGACGTTACTGTCATGGTTTCCATCATCTCTGCCGAGGAAAGTAAGAGTTTCCCAATGAGCATTTAACAACACAAGTAATACTGAGGTATGTTGACCAGCTTTCACATCCTGGATGACACACTTACATGTCCTCAAGCTTCAAACAACAATAACAATACATACAATAAAGAAGATAATTTTCTTTCTAGTTACAGTTAAGCCCAGAATTATCCATGCCAATGCAAAATTTTGATTTATAGTGCATTTTTATTGGACCAATAGGTTTCTTCAGGCTGGAAATGACATCAACAAGTGGGGAAAAAAGGTACAGTCTTGTGTCAATTATAAATTTTAACTATTTCTATTTCTTTGTCATCCCTCTGGTCTTCAGCTCCTTCACAGATTCTGGATGGATTCAGGCTTGGTTTCTATTCACCTCTTTGGCTGTATGTCTCACATTGTTATCTTGTTGGATGCTCCAATGCTGCCGAAGGACAAGGTTTTCTGCAGACTGCCCAATGCTTTCCTTCACTATCTTAATGTTATCCTCTTTCTCATGAGGTTCAACAACAAGGTTGAATGAAAAACACCCCAAAGCATCACATTCCCATCACTATGTTTGACTGTGGGGATGGTGCTCTTGGGGCTGAATGCTTCTCCTTTCTTTCTCCAAATGAAAGCCACATCCCCGTGTCCAAACAACTCCGTTTCATCTCATCTGACCACAGAGCTGATGACTAAATGCTTTCTTCTTTGTCTACGTGAGCTTTTGTGGGTCTTGTTCGGTGTCTCCTCTTCAGATGTTGCTACCAGAACTGCTCACATTCATCATGATGCTTGATCCTTGGATTCTTTTCGGCCTCTCACACTTCCTTCGTTGCCTGCACATGGGTCACCTTTCACTTCCTACCACACCCTTGGAAGCTTTATCGCTGTATGGCACTCCTTGTACGTTTTAATGACCATTTGCTCTGTGGCCACTGGACCTTGAAAACACTTGGTTATTAATTTATAGACTTTCAATGTCTTGTGAGCAGCTACAACTCTTTCTCAATGATTTCTCTTATAGCAAGCTCACTGAGATTTATGGTTACTTTATAACCATGGTTTGTAATTGACTAGTAACTGATTAGAGAGCATCACCTGTTCTCAGGTTATAGTGCATTAAAAATGCTGTAGGACCTATTAAAAAGCTGTATTTCCTCAAGCATTTCCAACAATTACAAGTGTTATAGGTAATGAATAACACAAACACACTTTACAGTATTATTTCCAGCCAGAAAAAAAACAACTTAGCAGTCAAATAAAAATTCACTTTAAATCAAAACTTGATTTTTAGCTAAACTGTCACTTGTCACTGTTGCAGCTAATGTCAGGTCAGGAAACAGTGTTTACTGCTGGATATACGTTATATAACTTACCCTAAGCCTGTTTTTATGAGCTTAGGTTGACGTTTAATGACAGCAGGGATTAGGAAAGTTACTTACTATAAGCGAGGAAAGCCAATAACGGGCAGTAAAGCTAGTTAGCTAAGCCTCCCTGTGTACCTGCCTGAGCATCACTGCTGCTGCGGCTAGCCGAGCTAAGCTAACACCCCCGGAGCTAGCTGGCTAGCTAGCGTTAGCCGCGAACGGACTCACCTTGTAAACGCGAAATACATGAGACTGAGCACCGTGCATGTCAGCAGCGTGATCGTGTGCGGCCGGTAGAAAAACTCTATGGTGATATCCTCAACCTGCTGCTCGTTTATCATTCGGAAATGCATTCTGTAGTTCACATCATCCTTGCTCAAGGTATGGGATCCGCTATACAGGGTCGCCATAGCCGGACGAAGGCAGGCAGGAGAGCAGCGGCAGCAGCAGCAGCAGCAGCAGCCTCTCACAGGAGAAAGTGATCCATCTCCAGCGGCGACCAAAACACACCGAAACAGCCCGAATAAATATTTAAAGTTACATAACTAGCAAGCAGCAGAGGCAAACAGCGGATGGGTTAAACAGGAGGGGGGGAAGAGAGTTTTAGGGAAATTGTTCACTTTTGATTTTGATTGGCTGACATGTTTGCTGGGGCGTGTCCCAAGGCGGAAGAGCTCCCCTTCATCATGTGCTCATTGTTTTTAGCGTGACTTCCATGCAAGGACGTTGACGCATAACCGATTTACTAAGACTGCCTTAACTATGCGAGCTAGCCAGAAGCTATTAGCAGTCTGCGCAGGCTTTGGAAACCTGAGCACAGCACAAACATGCAGCTATTTGGGTATCAAATGAATGCATTTCTTAGAATTCAGCTTTCACTGAATGGTGAATTTACTTGGCATGATTTCATGTGTGTTTACCTCCCTCTTGTGGCTCTTCATGTTATTTTTCATAGGGCAGCAATAAGGTCCTCCCACCTGTTTTCTAAAGATTTGGTTTGGTGTTATTTTCTGGAATCAGAAAGTTTATTTTACACCTAACTTCCTCATACCCTTATCAGTAAGTTCAACTCTGCATGGTTACAACCACTGATTAAAGATATCTGTGCAGCATGCAAATGGGCCTCTTCTTTTCTGCAGAAAAACATTTTAAGCTGTTCAACTGGTGACAAACTGGTGTCCTTTGAGGTAGTCCGTGTCTGGTGTGGGTTTAAACGACAAAGATCAGATAGTGTGACCTGACACTCATTTGACCTGTGACTATCAAAAGTCATTTTAAAATGCAGCTTTATTTAAACAATACAATGTCACAGATGACAAAAGAAACAATTCATTTTAAGTATTAATTATGATTAGCACAAAATATTTTTTAACCCCAAACTTAAGATAAATATCAGAATATATGTATGTATGTATGTATGTATGTATGTATGTATGTACGTATGTATGTGTATGTGTGTGTATATATATATATATACACATATATAGCCAACTGAGGATCTAAGCATCAGTGTAGAGAGTCATTTATACAAAATTCTGTCAGTACAAAGTCAGATAAGATCCCTCTTTGCACAAATATGCAGAGCCACTCTCCTATACTTGCATTATTGTCTCAGATTTTGTTCCAAAGAGCTCCAAAATTGAATGCCAAAAAAAGGTTTTAAGAATAAAATGAACAGAATAAGATGTATATGTAGCAGAAGTCAGGGCCAACTCTACAAAAGAATCTCCCAGGAGCCCCTTTTGACTAATTAAAGGTTTCCTCCAGCGACATCTTCTCTAAACTGAGCTGGAGTTTCTCGAGTCTCCTCTCGTTTTAAGAGAGTTTGTAAAAAGAATGAATGGAATTTAATAAAATGTTACATGTCACATTAGATTTTTTTTTTTTTGCTTTAGTATTTTATTTGGTAGGACACAATGCGAAAATGTCTAATGTCTTTAATGGATATATATTCTACAACCACATATCCCAGTCGAAAATGTTACCCCTTATCAACAAACTGGCTTTATTTGTACAGCACTTTTCAAACAAATGGAATCTAACACAAAGGACTTTGCTGAGCAGAGACGTGCCAGTGCCGAGACTTTAACATGAGTGTATTGTTTGCTTTCCACTGGTCTGAACCAACACACAAAAGTGCGTTTTGAAGCGACTGTGGCAAAGACATTTTCTCCTTGTGGAGACCATAAAGTAGAGCATTGCTGTTCTGCAGGTGTTTAATGCATGCAGCAGTGTCTCTGCATTGGCTTGAGATCCTTTATGAAGTGCATAAAATATTTATGTACTTCTTTTAAATTAAATTTACTTGGTATACGACAGCAAAGTGTCTTTTTTCTTACTGATTTCAAACATAAATCTCCTGTTTTGACATCAAAAAAGGGCCTATTTAATTTATTTGTAGTTGTGTGTTGCATAGAATAGAGCAGCATCATTTTAGCTCAATGAAAAGACAAATTAAACTGAAACAAAACAGGTATCTTTATTAATATATTCAAGAAGAGGCAATGAATGTGGTGAACGCAATTAATGAAACAGAAGTAGTTCGGTAAGTAATGGATACGTTTTAGAAAATTTACAAATCAAATAAAATTGTACCACATTAATGGCACAGAAATCCTGGTAGCAAAATTTAAATTCATATTTAATCTAAATAATATTTAGTCATCATAAGAGCAACTTTACATTAAGCAATGCTGAACTTCTGCTTGCATGTTTTTTTCCACTCTAAATGAGGAAATTTCAAAACGTACTGCAACAAAGTACAGCTCTCTGCAGGAATGAAAAGGACATGACTGACATTTTTTGTGTTAGTATCGATCTCGCAGACAAAAATGCATTTTAAACAGGCAATTATACAAAAGTAAGACATCATATATATTTGGACAGTCGTGCATTTTAACACAAGCAGCTATTCATGTTTTTTTCAACTATTTCTGACAGAAACAATGAGGAGTTTGACAATCTTGTTGCATGTTGAGGAGTGGATAGCGTTGGCAGGCTGGTAGTACAAGTGGGTTTGCTGTTGGTTTGCATCAAATTCAGTCTCCACGTTTCAGCAGTATGGTGGGCTACAGAGCAAAAAATAAATAAAAAGAAAATAGACTATTACTGTAAAACATTTAATTTCACTTACATGCAGCTGCCGCATGCATATAAAGAAAGGGACGTACCAAAGAGTTGAAATGTGTTCTGCACACAGCTTTACTCGACCAGTAGATCAAGAAGAGGGCTATGACATTTTCAATAACCAGCAGACCTATTGCCAGTCCTGTGATTCCATCCATCAGCTACAAAATGAGGAAAAAAAAAAAAGTTTAAAGTACACCGATACATGCTTTGTAATTTTAAGAACCACTTTTAAATGTGATGTTGTTTTATTATACCTTGATGTTTCTTATGCCAAAAGGAAAATGAAAACTGGTCAGGGCAAGGGAAAAAGCAGCAATTGACCAGAAGAAGCTGATAATGTTCAGAGAGAAGCACAGCTTTGTCTGGAGGGTGAGAAAAAGACATTTCATTGCATTCACAAGCATCCATTTGTGTGCCTGTGCTTCTCAAAGACCAACAGACCACACAGACCATTTCTTGATCTGAGTTGTTTGAATAGTTAAAGTAAATATTCGACTCTTTCTGAAACAATCCAAAAATCGACAACTAGTAGTTTAAAAAACTCAGCAATTTTTCCTTATCAAAAATTTAAAAAATCATCATTTTTAAAAGATATTACTTACCACATGCATGTTTGGATATTTCCCTGCAGCGTAGGACAGTATGCCACACAGCACAAACTGCCAAAATGATAAAACATAGCAATAATTATTTCACATGAATGTATAACAGTTTGCAACTACTCCTGAGACTTTTTAAAAAAGTTTTTGAAATAGTTTTCTCACCACAATGCTTGGCAGAGTGTACATTTGGAAGATTATGTGTCTAAACATCATGCCAAGAGCGAAAAGAAACACACCAGCAACGGCTTGGGCTGCCTTATAAAAAAAGAAAGAGGACAAATATTTTAATACTGAATTAAAAATACTTAAAGTAGAGAAAGCCTGTATAAGAATGCTGCAATTTTTGTGTGTAAATTCAAGCCAGAAAATAAGAGAAAATGTAGGAGTCTGTTTGCACGGCACCACACCTTTCCATCTGCATACAAAACAGTTGCACTTACTCCCAGAGGCTGAGGTTTCCCCTTGATAACAAACACCTTGTAGGAATCTTTGAACACACAGTGGAATTTTTCTGGCATCAGCTGCTCCTCTCGAACAACCCCGAGACCTCCGATAGGAATAGTGATGATCATGGACTCATCGCACACGAATGTCTTCCTCATCTT
The DNA here is from genome assembly GCF_000690725.1 of Stegastes partitus. Lineage (NCBI taxonomy): Eukaryota > Metazoa > Chordata > Actinopteri > Pomacentridae > Stegastes > Stegastes partitus. The sequence goes on along the minus strand of NW_007578144.1, from coordinate 365,238 downwards.
CCTCCTGTAAACGAAATCAAAGAGCGTTAGGGTAGCTTGTATCAGTGGCGATCAGTCGTTGAGGTTTGCAGCAAACAGCTCTAATACCTTTTTTCTTTTTTCTTTTTCTTAACTCGATTCAGATCTGAATTTCTCTGCTTTCAAAAAGGAGTTCGACAAGGAAATGGCCTGAAACGGCAACTGTCTTCATCTCACCCCTCCCTCAACACCACACACCCCCCTTCTCTCACACCTGCAAAGTGCTCGCATGCAAAACGAGTTAACCAAGATTTAAAACTTATATTTCAACTTATTTGTGTGAAAAACAAATGTTAAGTCACAAAAAGTGTTTACATGAGGGACAAATACCATAAAATGCAACATATAGCAACGAGGCACTGAGACTTTAACATAATAATCTTGCAGAAACTGCTGCCACGGTGAGGAAGTTAAAGTGTGTGATGACCTCATCTGTCAGTATTTGCAGGGAAGTGGAAATGATGGCTAAAAAAGAAGACACTAGTTTGAGACAGAGTGTGAAATAGATTCTGCTCAAGCCAGACGGGGTAAGAATGATTCAAAATTCTTTTCTTTTTGGACTGAAAAACAGCTTCGTTTAACACATTTGCAGTGCAGAATATGAAATTAGGAATATTTCAAAGCCTGTATGTTCACGTACATGTATTCGCAAGTGTCTATGTTAAATGTATCCGTTGTACTACTTATATGTAAACTAGAGCTGTTTTTATTTTGTGCTTTTATATTTGGTATCAAGTAGTTTATGCATTTCCATGTTACTTTAAAAGATCCTTCATATTTTTTAATTTTGTTCAATGAAAACTTCAAGGATTGTTGATTGTGTATTGGTCAGTACGAATCTTTAATCGTCTGCAAATATGAATTTCTTGTTCACAAACTCAGCAAAGAAATGATATGTTTTTGGCAATATTTCATGTACAGTTTTCTGTGTTACAATGACATAAAACATGAAGATATACAGCGTATAAAACAAACCCAAACCTGCAGACAGACTAAATAAGGGCTGCCAAACTACTTAGAATAAAAGCTAAAACCAAAATTGCAACTGTCTTTTACAACATCAACCCAATATTTGCATCTTGGTTGATAAGATAAGCACTAATAAATTAGTATAGCCGGGTTTTATACCCTTTTTTGTTGAGAAACATCTCGGTCCCTTAATGTAGGAAATATGATGCAACACAGTGCCAGGAAAGGCTTCATATTCTCTTAAGTCTAAACTGTATATTGAGTTTGTACAAAGATGTGATTAATTCAATCTTCACCTTATTTTTCACTGCATTGTCCCTTTGTTGTACATCTTAAAGCAAGCATGTCATGTGCAGCATCAAACAAATATGGCAAGGAAAATAGAACCACCAGAACAATGTGCAGCAGCTTCCTGAAATGTAATACAATAACTCTGAATTATCACCGTTCTGTGTCAGCAAATGTTCATAAATGGTCTTAATTTCTACAATTTCACTGTTATATGGTGTTGTACTGCAGAATACATAGATTTCATGATTTCAGGTCACTCAGTGTACTTGTTAAGGCAGTGTTTGCACTTCGTTGAGTCTGACAGAGAAATCATTCACTTCACAAATTGATTTTCAGATCAGAGAAGCCACCATGGCCTGTGCCGATATTGACATGGACATCCACGACGATGAGGATCAGCGCAGACCAATCAACCAGAGAGAGCCGCAGAAAGTATGGCCGTACCAGGCTACCGAGATGGTGCCAGATTACAAAGGGCCGCTGCACGACCTGATGCAGAAACAGCCGGCTGTGTTGGGGGTAAGAGAGTTAAAACAGATCTGAATGTACTGTGACCCGAGCTGTTTCACCTGTATCTGGTTCTTATGTGTATCTTTATGCTGATGACACCACTGTGTACTGTAAAGTTGACACTTTACAATTTCAGTCTAAACAAGCGCAAATCAGCTCTCAACGCAAATAAACCCGAAGTCATGAGCTTCACCGGACCCATAAATATTGATTAAGAGAATCCTGTTATTTCTATTCATTCAAGATGTACAAATATCTCGGAATTTTGATTGATGAGACGTTAGCATTTAAATATCATGCATCCAAACTGGTGACTAAATTACGATGATAAAAGTTTCTTTAGCAGAAATAAATCATGTTTCCAACTGTTCTGTAGAAAAACAATTATTAAGGCAACTTTTCTGTTAGTACTGGATTTATCGTAGCATTTTACAGATAAATATATCAGCTGTGACTCTGAAGCCAGTGGGCACTGTTTGGCATTAAGATTTATTACTGATAACCATTACAAAGCTCATCGCTGTATTGAAGTCGGGTGGTCCTCTCTTTCTGTAACACATAACAGACACAGGGTTTTATTTATTTATATTCCTCTAACTGTTTTTCTAACCTCCTTACATTACTTTATTGGCGTCTTTTAATGTGGGCTCGTTTCATAAACACTAAGCGGCGAGTTCTGGAAATCAAGATTTATTCATTCTGCGCCTGCAACCTGGAATAATTCAATTTGATCTTTGTTGCAATCAGGGGTTCTAATTAAAATAATAAAATCACCTGATTTTACATCCAGCTGTATTTCTAGGTCATGTTGCTGCTCTACAAATTTTTTGACAGTCCGTGTTGGTTGAGTTCAAACAGGTCAACTCTTACACAGCGCGGTGGCACGTACTACTCACCAGGAAGTGCTGGGGTTTAAGTGTTTTGAACAATGGCAGTTTAGTGTGCAGTTAGAAGACATCAGGTTTCACACTCCCAACGCTGCAAGTACCGGACAATCTGCTTTCTTAAAAAAGTGTCTAAACCAAGACATAACAGGTTTCATGTGCTGAGCAAAAGATAAGAATGCAGGATGCAATTCAGTGCCTATAATAAGTATAGTTTTGTCCTTTTATTGCTTTTCAGCATAGATCTATTGTCAATTTAATTAGGCTATTTTAAGCAGAATTTACCCCCCACCAATAAAAGTCTTTGTTACTTTTACATGGACATTTAGGCGGACAGGATCACGGTGTTGTACACATTGATCCAGAGCATCATATGGCGAATTGTAAACGGTCTGCATTTGCTTGTATATAGCAGGTTTACTCCTTAATGATACTCAAAGTGGTTTACAGTGTTTCTCATTCACACACACTCACAGACCAACAACAGCAGAGTTGCCACCGTGTTGCAGAACAGCATCAGAACCAACTTCAGTTTAGTGTCTTGCAAAAGGGCACCAAGGGAAAACTCACATTACCACTTGAGCCACAGCTGCCTAGGTTGGTACCGTATTGTCAAAGTGGTAAAGCTGTGAACACTCTAGTGACATGCCAGCATCCTGTTCTCACCTTCCTCTTGTTGTGTGTAGCACCATGTCATTTGAATAAAGCTGCATTTTAAGGTTTTCTTTTACTTTTCTCCTGTCAATGAGACACCATGTGACACACCTGACCAGGCTGTAAATCAACTCAATGATCAAGAATTTGCTAACACATGCAAAACCTTTTTCTTACACATTCGGCTAAATTGAACCCTTAGCTACCTTTGACAAAAATTAGACTTTTTCTCTAAATCAAAAAGGAAGACCATTTTCATGCTGTTCACATGTCAGCTGGTGGCGACTGATAGTCGTGCACAATCAGACAACAAAGGAACCAAGATTGTGGTTATTTTTTCTCATACAGTAACGCACACATTGCTGCTGTTTATATATATTTATATTTTGCAAGGGCTTACATTTAGACATTAGCTTCTTCTCATTTTTATTTTCTTACAATATTTATGAGACTGTTCTTGCAAGTCTCTACCCCTGACAGAGTAAAGGGATGAAAGTGTCCAAAGTGACACCATTGTGCCGATCTGGGCAGCAACAACAGGAAATGTGTAGTTGAGGTTTCTGCGGCTGCCGCCCAAAGTCAGGTAAGAGTGAAGGCTGAAGTTTCACAATAGTGTCCATCTAATATTGTGACTGTATGCACAGATCACAACAGTGCACATTTATTTATTTACCTTTAAACCTATAGTTAATGATTTAGGTCAAATTTGGCTGATTTAATTCATGTTGCAGCTATGAAATCCGATTTTACACATACAGCCTCTTAAAAAAACAAACATTTAATTTTGTTAATCATTCATTTTTTCATTTGTGTGCTTTTGGAGTGGGGACTCATGATGAATTGCACATGAAAAACACGTTTTTCCAGTGTACATACAGAATGCGCTTAGCTCATGTGTGTCTAAATCAAAGTGAAACATATAATTAAACCAAACTAATTATTGTAAAATGAGGTTAGAAAAGCTCAACTAAGTATGATCATGTGCCCTTAGTAGCCTTCAGTGCAATGCATTGTTGTTGCATTCATGACATGCTGTTTATTCTTTCTGAGCATTCCTGACATGTCTGCAGTTATGCTGAATACATCTTTATTGCAAAGTGTTAACTTATACACTTTGATCTGCACAAGTCAATGTATCCATATTCTATTTGCTCTCATAATTGTAAATGATCTTTTTTTTTTTTTTGGACTATTTACTGCAAATATTTACAGAATCTATCTTATAGGGAAGACTGAACACACTTCACAGTTTGAGTGTTACTCTTATTGACCTATATATTTGTTTGTCTCTGTTCCTTTGTTAGTCTCTGCAGATGGTGAGTGGTCTCCTCAGCGTTGGAGTGGGAATTCTTTTCTCTGTAACCCAGGACATGACACAATCCCTTTGCACTCTGTTCAGAGTCTCCCAGCTGACTGGAACACTTGTAAGTCTCTGCTAAAGCAAGGCTGTCAAAGCAGCATTAAAGCACATTAACCTAAAAGCTGCTTTCTCCTCCTCTACAGTTCATCTTTGCTGGAGTTGTCTCCAACCTGCTGTTCAAATACCCAGCATTAGTGACTGTAAGTGAAATGAATTATGCATGTACTGGTGGAGAAGGTGATTATTAGTTTAAAAAAATGCTTTTTGTTCCAGGCGTCCCTCGCTGTTAACTACGGCTGCATTGTCGTAGCTGTTGTTGCAGCTTGTCTGATAAGCGTCGACCTGGCTCTCTGGGACCCAGAAAACACTGACCATTTAAAGGTAAAACGATGACAAAATGATACAATAGATTTGATATTTTCTAATAGAAGACTAATTCTATTTTTGGTTTGAGCAGATGGAGGTACTGGAGCTTTGTGTGTTGGGCTTCGAGGTCATCCTCTCTGCAGTCCTCTGCTTTTGGTTTTCTAAGGAGAGAAGTGCAAAATCCAAATGATCAAACTGCTGAAGTTTTCTGAGAAGAAATTTGAGGGTTAAGACTTTAAATTAAACAGTGTGTATGTGTATAGAGAGGACCAGGGAACAGCTGCATACTGCTGCTTAAGAGACGTTAAGCAGGTTTTTTTTTGTGTGTTTTTTTGTGCAACTAATGTGGCTTTCTGCTCTGTCTCAATTGCCTATAATGGAGTGAAAACCCCTGCTGCTCAGCCCGGGCTGTGGTCTGCATCTGATGTTTCACTCGGACTAAGAACACAAGGCTTGCGGTGAGCAAATGTCAGCGTCTCTCATGAGAAGAAAAAAAACCACTCATCCTCCTTAACCTCTGCGCCTCTTTGTGCAACGGTAGTAGTGGGTCTCGTAGTGCAGTTCTGGCTCTCTATTTGCAAGAGTCTGTATGCGTGTGTGGTTTTCATACTTATTTATCAGTGGAAATATCTGCTAGTTGTATTTAACTGCACTCACACTTTTGATAGTTTCAGAAAGCTTTCCCAGACTTTGAAGCTTTTGTTTGCAAACCACGGCAGTCATTCGTTAGGGGGAAACAATTGTTATTATTTTTTTTGTAAGTCACATAAAAATTGTAGTAAAGAAATGAACACAACAATATGTTTAAAACATTTTAATCTTCTGTACAAATTTATCACAACGCAGGACTGGCGACAACAAAAGAACGACATTTTCTGGATTGTTTTGCTACTTTTTGTTCTGTAAAATACATCTACAATATAAACACGTGCCTAGTTCCTTAAAACAAATGTACAGACGTCTGACGTACCATCATGACAGTGTATATTTTGTGTCATTTCTCAATTTACAGTGTCATATTGAAATGTCATGTACTGGTGGGGTTGTAGCCAATAAAGTCTTAGTGCTCTGAAGTTTGACTCTTATTTTCCATCTTCTTGATGCGAAATACAAACTGCTGCTTGAGGACTTCACAGCTGCAAAGACAGACAAAAAAAAAGACATCAAACATGAGAATATATTTCAAAATATATATTTATATTTCTACAAATAGCAAAATAGTTTCAATCGAGCAAGCATGCAATATTAAGAATTTCTGTCAAGCAAAGACGCCCAGTTAAACATCTGTTTATGATGCAAACCTTTCAGTTTTCTGGCTAAAATTGTCATGTCTAAGCGTCAGTGTTTTAAAACCAAGAACCTAAATTGTGTCTTATGGAAAGCAGAGTTCCGCAAACTTATTTCTGATTAAACTTCAATAACATGACTGTAACGTTACAATGAATGTTTGAGACGAGTTGTTTCTCAAAACCTGTCTTTAGCTGTTAAAATGCATTAAAAAATAACATTTCTTTGATATATCTGCCAAAACCTTCATCAACATGTGTTTTTGTTTCCTTTAATATGCAGAGATGTTTTATTTTTTTACACTCTCTGGCTTAAAGCGGTCTTAAAATGGGAAGGAAATACGTCAGCTGAAAGATTTATCATCATTTGTGTCCGACAGCACAGAACAACACTGAAGTTCTTCTTATTTATCACACGTTTTTAAAACGCTTGTATGTAACTACACATTGAACAGTTCATTTTTTAACTGATTGGCTACTCTAACACTGCTATCTACATTGTGATATTTTGTCTTATTCTTGACTAAAGACTAAATAAAGTCTTGCTATCTGTCTCAAGTTCAACGTTTTATTAAAAACACAAAGTCAGGCATATCCAAATATATGAAACTGAACTGAAACGAAGGCTGTAGCCATCAGCTAGTTCCTTTGTGCCTTATATCGAGCCTTTTGCAAAGAATCTCTGCGTCTAGTTTGGCAGTTTAATTTAAGCTTTAACATCTTGTTATCATCTCAGAAGGGATTCAATCCATCTTAACATTTAAAGACAAAAAGTTTACATTCTTTTATTCAGTCGACTCCAGACTGTATAGAACTCTGCTGCCAGGCTTTTAACAGGAACCAAGAGATGTGATCGCATCACTCTGGTTTTAGCCTTTTTACATTGGCCCCAGTATGTTTTAAGAAGAGATTTTACAGATTGAAGCCCCTTCATGGTCCCTCTCTCTGCTATAACTCTGACCTCTTACTACCATATGCACCGGTATGCACTTGCAGATGTTCTGGCTGGGGTCTTTTGTCTGTTCTCGGGGCCCAGGGGCTGAAAGTGGCCAGTGTTTACAGTCAGGGCCCTGAGTTTCTGGTAAAATCTGCAGAAGAAATCAGGTCAGTGACCTCTTTGAGGTCTCTTCTTAAGACATAGTTTGGGCAGAGAGCCTTTCCTGATTGTACTTGTGTTGCAATTTCCAACACTGTAATAGTTTTTAATATGCTAAACAGTGTTTTTTTTTAATTTTTTTTATCTGACTTGTCTGTTTTAGATTTTGAAAAGTGCTCTAAAAACAAAGATTATCATAATGTAACACAGCATGCATGTGTTCAAACTTACATGCCCCTGAGGAAGAACACGTGACATTTAATTGCATACATTTCACCCTCATGCCAAACAGATGCACACAAATGAAAGAATGAGGAAAACATGAACAAGAGACCAGAAGTTTACAAGACAAAACCACCGGCGAGGAGGAGAACCCGCTAAACCAATCAGGACACACCGCCATGCAGAACACAACACAGGCACCGAAAGCATTTCCACACAGATTAGTATTCAGGCCACGGGTGCTTCCTCACAGTTGTTAATGAGGTTGTGAAGGGGACAACACAGACGTCCACTCCTGTGACGCCGGTTACTTACTGAGCTAAAACCCCTCAGACCACTGTAGAGAGGCCTACTGCTATATGAGAGGTCTTGCTCTGGTAAAAACAAAACAGCAAAAAGGTGGTGAGTGAAGCTAATGTTGCAGCTAATTTCTACTACTGCTGTTCACATCTCCGGGCCGAACTTAGAAAGTGAGCTGATTATTTTAAGTTCCTCTTTTAACAAAGCTGTTTGATGGGACGTTTGTTAGCAGTTGAGAATGAAATAAAAGCTCCTCACAACATTACATATCATACGAATGAATCAAGAACATACTATCGTGTAAACGCTTTTGCAGATGACAGTATTCTTTACATGAATGTTCAGATTTTCGAGTTGGAAGATAAATATATGTAATTGTTCAACATAAATGAAACAGATTTAACTGCTCTGAGGCTTTAACCCTCTGAACCCTGGCAGTTTTTGTACATCATATTTTTCCTCATTGTTGGCTTTTTTTTTTTTTTTACTGAAACCCAAAGTCTTGCACCACTGTGGAAATGGTAAAAACATGGCTAGAAGGAACGGCAACTCAAACATGTCTTTTGTGCAGGATGACACACTTATAATGCTTTAAATCATTAAAAAAACAAAACTTAACAAAAAAGAGAAGCTAGAAACTAGAGAAAATATGTTTATCATTTTTCCTAATGCACACAAGTTTTACCAATACAGTCATACAACTGGAGGCTATTTAACTATTTCAATTTAATTTATATTTTTACAACCTCTACAAACTCTGCATCCTAAATGTATCTTCCAACATCTTGTTTTGCAACTTGCTCCTCAGCATGCTATTTCCGAGTCACACTGCATTTATTTTTCTATTTTCTGCAAACGTTTAAATGCAACATAGAGAATAAAGTGACACCGATTAAATATCATGATATTATTTTAAGCCTAGATTTGGTCAGTTTTCTCAATTAAATTGCATACACCAAATGGTTAGTTCAAAGAACACGATAAAGTTGAAAATCTGACAATTTATCTAATTTTTACAGTTTCCGGATCTGATAAACGGCGGAAATAAAACAATTTTTCACAATAACATCCTTTTCAAGCCTGCTGACAGGTTTGGGGTTTGAGAAGGTTAAACAATTACACCGTAATTTTTAGCATATTTTCACTTAATATCAATCAAATAGCTGTGGTCAGGCAAATTTCCGTTCTCTAGTTGTGTTTTGGAGTTCATAGTTGTTGACAGTATGCTCACAATAAACCCTCTTTACACAGAATGGATCTTTAAAAATCATCAAACAGGAGCTACAGTCAGGCTTCAATCAACAAATATGATCCTGGAGATACGCTTTTCTTCGACAAATTATGTACAATATATTTTTTGAAGTACTAAAATCTTTCTATTCACTATTCTTTCTAACGTTTGTCATCTTTATTTTTCAAAACAAAAATACTTCCAGAGAGCTCAAGCACTTCAGACTCATAAGGGGATAAGACGTTATTCACTGGTGACATTCACACTTCTGTTGTCTTCACAGATTAAAAATGTCTGTATGCCTTTAGGGGATCCAAATGTACACATAACGAATATGTAAAACAGAAAAAAAAAAGTATGTGTAGTCAATATAACTACCTAAAATACAACAAAAAAAGGTATGAGAAGCATTTTGATGACTTTGTGGCACTGAGCCAATGAGCATATATGGTGTGACCCAGTTGATTTAATTTAATCAAAAGTAGTTAATTAATTAAATCACCATGCTGCAAGTTATGATATACATTTTGCAGCGTGTATGAGCCAGGGTTTATTTATTTATTGTTATTACTTTATCAAATTGATTGCAGAGTGTGCAATACTTAAATGCTGCTCCTGAGCCATACATCTCCTGCCTATTTTAGTATCAGGTCCTGTTTTTTTCTTATCAGGATTATTGTAATTTTTTTTTGCTATTTTGAATTTATTTGAGACTCCTATATTTTGTGACAACTGCTCTACCTTCTATGCCATTAAAAAAATACACACTAGAAACAATTGTGTTATTATCTTATTGTAATAAACAATTATCTTTTTCTTTTGTAAGTTATCCTATAATTGATTATGCTGGCATTAGAAAACAGAACAGTTAATATTTTGATTGCACATCTGTGACTTTAAATCATCACAGAATTAGATATTTTTCCTCAAATTCATCAGCACTGGTAGAAAAGAACTATCTGAAAAATGCAAATAAATTCAATAGCAGTGTAAACTACATCCACTACAGTGACCATACGGTTGAATCAACACTTGTATTAGACGGTTTCAACTAAAACTGAACATAACACATCAAATTGGTTTCTTTTAGAAAGAAGTTCCTAATAAACAAATTTTCGTTAGTTCTTCTTTTACAAACTACTTAACAGGTTTAGGGGGACTCACACGATCCACAGGCAGCAATAGTAGTTTATATAGTGATTGGAAAAGAAACAAAATGTAAAATGTTCTGTGTTCATTAAATCATACGTCTGTACAGAGGTAGGTTTATATGGAATGATATTAATTAAGGTCAGTAAACAACTCACTGCTGTGATGAACTTGGTGCCCGGCTGCTGGAGATCCTCATCTTTCTGGAATATCGATGGAGGCACGATGGAGGAGGGAGGAGTGGAGGAGCAGAGGAAAGAGGAGGACTCGGTGGTGTTGTTGTTGTTGTAGGAGTCCATGGTGATGCCGGTGTGGCCGGGGATGGTGAGGGTGCTGAGCCCTGTTACGCTGTCACTGGAGGTGCACTGGGAGGAAGTCTCGGAGCTCTCCGTAACTGCAGGACAACGCACAGAGGAAGACACATTAATAGTGTGATACAGGACTGGCCGACAGGTAACTCCGGTCACTGTGTGGGAAGTTACCAAGTTCGTCAAGCCGTATGGGATTTGATATTTTTACACTTTGGCAACTCCTAGTGGTTGCAGCAATAAAAGACACTGAGTCAGGCAGTAATCACACATTTAAAAACGCCACACATGCACCTTGTATTTCCTGGTTTTGCTTGTTTTATTACTCTATTGCTAATATTGTTATATAAATGTTTTTACTGATTTGGACTGATTGAAACTGCACACATCCAAAGATTGAGGAGTTATCTAAATAATACGATTAGAGCCCAATTGATAATACATTTTTGGAGGCGATACCAATATTAGGAAGTAAGAAATTCAATACTGATATATTGGCTGATGTTATTTAGTATGCTGGAGTTATATTGGAACAGAAAAATGACGGGCCATTGTTGTCAACTAGTTAGCAGCTTACCATGAAGATGGCTCTTCAGCACAGTCTGCTCTACTCCAACACGTACTCTGCTACATGCGCTGCACACAGTGCTGAGAGTATTGTAAATACTGGAGTTAAAGCTGCTCTGCTGGACGAACTATGTGATGACACTGTTTCTAAATGACCTGAGGCATCTTTTTCTGCATTATGTTCTGTCAAATAAAGTTTTAATATATGTTGTCCAATATATGCTGATACTTTGATATGGCGATCAGGCTCTCGTTATGACCCTGGATCGGGAGGTTGCAACATGAAGGAGTAACCAAAATTGGACAAACCAAGTTTTACAATGAAAACAATTAACTGAAAAGGACATATAGTGTGTTGTATGGAAACTGCTCATGCCACTAAGTGGTCAGGAGCAGTTAATTGGAGGTCAACAATCTAACACTAGGAAGGATGCTTAACCAGGCAGCCAATTGTTATGCAACCTAGTTATGTTTCTACCCGCACAATACCAGTCCAGTGAATGTGGAGGATTTCCATGTTGCATTTCAACAATCTCAAGGATTTTACACAAGTCTTGACAGGCCACCACTGATCTCTTAACAAACCCAAAGTAGCACACAGGATTAAAACCAATTCTCAGGTTGGCAGGACTGCAAAACCGTGCATCTAAAAGATCAGAGACACTCCTTTGAGGACAGCAATGTCCACACGCTGGATAAACAAGACACCACTTATCAAGAACTGATTATGCAGCCTTGAGCTGGCCCCTTAGAGAGTTTCACCATCATCAACATCTTGACTCATCCCTCACCTGGCAGTTTCACAATATTTCACACCTCAAGGCATGTGAGTGTTGTTAATGATCCATTTGCCACGCGAACTGAAGATGATGATAAATTGCTTCAGGACTCCTTTTATTGAGTTAGAACTGAAGAAGCTACTTAGATGAAGGTAAAAACAGCATCAAGAACCAAAAACAGCTCTCTACTGAAGCTCTTAGGATGACCAGGACCTGGATGACCAAGAATCTACACAGGACCTTCAGGATAAATCTGCATTTCTGCATAACTGACCTGTCATCTTCACACCTGATCCCATGTAAATAATCCGTACTACAACTGAAAGTACTTCAAGAGCTGATTTTAGGTTAAGATTTTGAACGGTTGTCCACAGCTGGCTGCAGGGTGGCACAGTTGGTAGCCTCGCAGCAAGAAGGTTGAAGGTTGCCGGTTCGCATCCCGGTGGGGGCACCGGAATCTTTCTGCATGGAGTTTGCATGTTCTCCCTGTGCAGCGTGGGTTCTCTCCGGGTTCTCCAGCTTCCTCCCACACAGTCCAAAAACATGTTGAGGTTAATTGGTGATTCTAAATTGTCTGTAGGTGTGAATGTGAGTGTGCTTGGTTGTCTGTCTCTAAGTGTGGCCCTGTGATAGACTGGCGACCTGTCCAGGGTGTCCCCTGCCTTCGCCCTAAGTCGGCTGGGATAGACTCCAGCCCCCCATGACCCTAGTGAGGATAAAGCGGTGTATAGATAATGGATGGATGGATGTCCACAGCTGATGCTATGTTACCAAAAAGACCAAAAATTCAAAGAAACTGAACTTTATCTCAAATGAAACCTTGTGTACAAAGATATTAAAAATCACTGAAATCACTATTTCTGCTGCTAAACCAATGTGTGCTAACACACATCACAAGATGTCTACGCAGAAAACGGCCAGAAAACGATGCTCTCTCACTTCCTTAAAAGCGGTTTAAATCAATAAGATTTACTTGCAACATTAAAATTTCAGAAAAGACTTCAGCACAACTGAGCTGCACACAATGAACCAATCTGACTTTTATTTGTTCTTTGAATCTTCAAAATTAACCCACTTGCCAAAAAGGCAATAAAACAGCCACTCACTCATGGAGGGTTGACTCCCAGTGTCCTGCTCCAGCTCGTCCTCCTCGATGCAGTCGTAGGGCCACTGGGCGAAGGAGGAAACGCTGCCTAACGGGTACGGATGTGTGTGCGGGTGAGAGGGTGAGGAGTACAGGTGGAGATTGAGCGAACCCAGCAGGGAGGAGGACGACTGGCTGCTGGACGAGGAGGTGCTGCTGTTGGAGATGGTGGAGTGAGGCCTCTTGAATGAGGTGCAGTGTTCGAATGATGGCACTGCAATGGACGCCCTGGTCCTGGACTCTGTCGGTTGAGACAAGGATCGAGGAATGCATGTAACGAATGTATAAAATTCCTGCGGTTGGTAATTGCGATAATTAAGGCAGGATTTTTCTTTTATGGTGAGGAATAAAAAGGAATTTACTGCGGTTGTAATGAAAACTCAGCGTTGGATTCCAGCTGTGGTGTTTACTTAACAAAACCCTTAAAAATACAGTTTGCATTTAAACATCTGCTCATGTTTTTGTGGTTTCAGTAAAGACAAAATTGAGTAGCTGAATAAGTATGATGTGCACGAAATGAGCTCACCTGTCCCCTTCATGATGTAGTCAATGGCTCTGTCGCTGATGGCTGCATCACTTGGCTTGATGTCCATGAAAGGTTTGCTTCCAATCCCCATGGACACCATCTCCTGCATACGCAACTCTACAATCCAAAAAAACGTACATCTTTAATGACAAACTATAACCTTATCACTTCATATTACTATTGAATGGTCTGTGTGAAACTATACAGTCTGGCACAGAAACACACCTCTGTTCCTGAGCGCCTGCCTCCACAGGATCTTTCCAATAATAGCCGTCCACACTGCCTTGACCTCCGCAGAGCTGGCCTGGAGTATGAACGTGTCCTGTGACTTCCTCCGACGGAACCAGATCTCAAAACGCAGGCCGCTGTCGCCAACATTTTCAGTCATACCTATTTCTGCCGTCTAAACGGAAAGAATAGAAAAAAAGCAATGCTCTGTTAGCTAGGAAGAGGTGTAGAAAGTGCAAAAAAAAAAAAGCACATTATCTTCAAAAAAATGTAAAAATCACACCATTTTCAAAAGACTGTAAAAACAAAGAATTGTGGCATTTTCAGCTTTCCGACAACTAATCACACATGACATGTGGCAGAAAATTTTACAAAATCTATGCTTAAAATCGTGATATTTCATCAAATTCACTTTTTCCTGTTTTATTTTAATTCACTAAAAATAAACAGTTTGCAACAGACTCTCTAAAAAACAAAAAAAAACATCTGCACTTTGTGGTGCAAATAAAATGCCACAAGTGACTCAGCTGCAACCAACAGGAATGTGGCAAAAATCCTGAGACTTTTCGGCTGAACTGCAGGCTGTGTTTACATGAGGTAGATAGGAGATGGAAGCAAATTAAAGAGAATGACAGGAAAGGAAAATGCATTGGAGAAATAAATAAATAACAATAAATGTAGCATGGTTCAAAAACAGTACACAGTAAAGCAGTTTGTCAGCAAGCTGTGGGAAGATGCATTCAGCATGGTGACATATATTTCTACTGCTAATGTGCAGACTAGAGTGAAAACACAAGGTTGTAAAAATTTTAAAAGTAAAATATCTAAAGTATGCGGAGCTGCCATTACATTTCAATATTGGCAGTACCTGCAGGTATTTAAAATGTCGTATATGTTGATTCAAATTTTTACAAATTTTTTCACATAAAAAAATCTAAGAAATGCAATTTTAATATTTCTTTATGATTTATGTCAACATATCTGGAACATACTGCACTAAAGTCCTTTTTAAAGTTTTTTCTACTTCTAGCTATGGTTGTTCTGTTTCCATAGAGGTGCAGGACTTTATATTACAGTAAAAAAATGATCCCACAGTGACTAAAAACATGACAGGAGCAATAGAAACTGGGGGTTCAGTGTTAAACAAGCAGTTCTTACTTTGAAGGACTGTTTGTAGATGTAAATATCGTATCCTCCCTCTATCTTCTTGGTCTTGCTGAAGAGGATGAGGTCCTCAAACAAGAAGACGTGGCGAAGGTATTTCCTGCGTCCACACCAGACGATGAACTCATCCTGGCAGCGGAGTTGACCCTGTTCCTTCAGGTTCACCTGGAGAGGAAACACGAGCGCTCACATGCGTCACAGAGAACAATACAATCCCTGGTGGGACTCTGACCTCACTCTACTGTATATATAACATCATGACCTCCATTTCAAAAATAGTTTTGAAGACCTCCCTGCTTCCAGATTGTCTTATAATGCAGTTGAGGAGCATTTTAACACACAAGCTCTGTACCTGCTCATCACTACTTACATCACAGCCTCGAATGGCATCCATGGCCAGCAGGTCGTTGCCATGGCGAAGCTGAAACTTGACCATCTCCTCTGCAGTGCGGAGGTCACTCAGCTCCTGCTCCTGGGACTGGCTGCACTCCTTTATCAGGTCTTTGAGCAGCAGCGCAAATTTACTCATCCTCTGAATGGGCTTCAGCAAGTAGGACGCCAAGTCCATCTTGTCCCCGAGCTCCATCTGCTTGTTCTGGAGAGAGAAGCAGCGAGGAGCGGTTATTTGTCGTTTTTAATTCATCCAAATCACCTGCCAGCAGAGCAACAAATCAGACTCTCATGTGTATGCTACTGTTTGTGATCAATCGAGGGCACAATTAAATCTTTGTGCATCTGTGCTGAGTCACTCCATCTTCAATCACTACATCATTTTGGAACTCTGTTCTACGTGGATCAGGCTATTTAACAATATTTTACTTCACAACTTGTCATATCTGCTTTAATCAGCCATGAAACTTCAACAATTGTACCTTTTTAAAAAGTATTTTTGTGATTCTACATGTTTTGTTTTGTGTAATTGTGACATGCAGCTACATATGGTTCAGAAAATATCTGTAGCTGACTTCTGCATTATCAGTTTTTTGCTAATTTGCGGTTAAAGATGGGGCTTTTCATGACAGCATTACCTTTTTCCCCCCATATTTCAGCCCACCTATAAACAAGGCGTATTTGATCTACTTGTCCAATATAGATTTGATTGTAAATCAATTACATGATTAGAATAACTGAACATTTCTGGCTTTTATCTCTAATAGTTCCTGAGATATTGTTGTTCAGTCTCAAACTTCACTGTGCAAAAAAGAAAAAACCTGCTAAAAGTAGTTTGACAGGCAATTAAAAAACTTTTTAAAAATTAAAAAGTAGTAAACTTCACAGATACCACTGTGAATATCAATATGTTGTGATTTTAAAAAAAGTTTCAAGCAACTTAGAGACGGCTGAGCAGAAGGTATCTGATCATTTGAGATAGAATAGCCCTGTTAAAAACAAAAACAGATTACAAGGTATTGTGAGGCTGTGTGGAAAAATAGCAGGGACGAACCTAAATAACTTGACAGCCCTACATCAAATCAGATTATTAGCCAAGGCCCGTTTAATCGCCACAGACCAGAGCCATCCCTTGGTCCACTGGTTCCAATTACTTCCGCTGGGGCACAGGTATGTTCTGCCAATTTGCAGGACCAATAGATATAAATTTTCTTTTGTCCCTGCTGCTATTTCCCTGTTAAACAAGTGAGCGGTCTTGTCCTTTCTCTGTTGTTTTCTGTTGTTGTTGTTGCATGTGTGATTGTGGCAGTGACTGTCTCATTGCTGGCTGCACAAAAATTTCCCCACGGGGATATTAAAGATTTTTGAACTTGAACTTGAACTGTTTTGAACACATTTTAATAGAGTTTGCATGTTTCCTTATGATATCAATTGCTTTGGGTGCTGTTTTGTGTCCACTCTCTTTACCCCGACATCAGTCACATTGTGAGGAATGCAACCGCGAGTATCCAGACGCACCTTAAAGAATTCGTTCCCGTGGCTGTAGAGCAGATCGTCGGACTGGGGCTTATTCTTGCTGTACAGGGCATACATTCCAAACTGATCCTCCTGCACACAACGTTAACAAGTTACAACACTACCGACAGCAAAAAGTATGCAGCACTTTCGGTATGCTTTGCCAAACACCATTAATGATTCAGCTGCCCGGAGGTTGTAAAGGTGCGTCTTCAGCTACCTGTGGTTTTGATTTTAATAGTGAAACTACGACAGTCCGAGTCGTTTGTTAAGCTGACAATGAGGACTCACGTGTCGGAGGAAACAGCTGCTGATGGACAGCGGGGAGTGGGCGCACGCCTCCAGCTCCTTCAAGAAATATTGGCTGTGGAAGTCCCACAGTTTCTCCACATTCCCGAAAATGATGCTGCGCTTCCCCCGCAGGTCCTGAGGCAAGTCGAGACGCTCCATCTCCGGGAAATAGTGTTCGATGATGTAGCTGAGAGAGCGAACGTACTCCCGCTCTGTGGAAATCATTTCATCCATGATGTGCTGCACTTTACTGGTGAACAGAAAGACAAAAAAGGGTTAAAGACTAAGAATAATCAGGATTATATTTACAGTACATTCATTTAATGAATGAAATGCTACCCAAAAAAAATCCAGGTAATCAGGAAAAAAGTAAAAAAAATAAATAAATTGATTAAATGTTAACACCTGCTAATTCCAGCATCTCAAATCAATAATTTTATTTTTGTTTTAACTTGAATATTTTGGGCTTTTTTGGTCATGCTGAATAAGCAATTCAATCCTGAACTGAAGGAAAATGTCACTGCCATGTTTCACAGTCTCCACATGACTTTAAATACTGTCCATGACAGTAACTTTGACAGATTATAATGTGGGATAGACAAAATAACACCACAAGAGAAGGACTTGAGAGATTTTAAAGTGCTTCCAGAAGCCCTTTAAAGAAATGGGATACCTAACATTCTTGCTTCGGTCTGTTAACAGCATTCTGACATTCAGACATTGGTCACTGCATGAAGTTAAGCCTCTTTCTTTCTTTGGAGACGCTCATGTTGATGCCACCGCTGTCTGATGCTGCAGGTATTTAATAAACTCAGAGGAAAGACTCGTAAAAACAGCTGGAAGCAACAAACTAAACTCCTGATATCAGTTGGATGAAACCTGGATCACATTCAATGTTGAGTCAGTCTCCTTAACCTGTTCGGATCTGTTTTTATTGCAGTAAAGTTTTATATTTATGGACATTTCAGTTTTAAATGGATGTGAAACTATAGAACAAAGTAAACGAGTGTGTTGTGTTTTTGGCGGCAAACTGTGTCTTTTGCTCTCTGTGATGTTTTTGGAGCAATTTTGGTGCTTATATGGGGAAAAAAGTTTTCAAATATGTTTACACAGCTTTTAGTGTTTAGCTTGTACAGGCCTATCCAATAATGTGAGTCCATGCTGTTCAGACTTGTATCGAAAGTGATAGAGAAATGTTACTACGTCCACATTAGTAAGATTGCCGTTGTGAGTCAGATTAATGGAAAAGTGTGCATCTTCTGAATGCCTGACAAGTATGAAGGCTTGTCTGAATGCAAAAGATGGTTTCTAGTATTTTGTGAACATGCTGCAGAAACACTTGTTGTTTTTGAAAAGTGGACACCCATAAAGCCATAGTGTATGCTAATTAGCACTGATGCACTTCTTCACCTGCTCTGCTTCTTGCCTTCTCCGTCACTGCGTCTGTTATGGGTCCTGGAGGGCGTCGACATGCTGCGACTGCGGCCCAACGCGGGGCTCAACACGTCCGGCCTCTGCAGCTTCTTCTCCGCGGACACGTTGTTGGCCACCTCCAAACCTTTAATGTAGACTCCCGTGTAGCCGTGAACGTGGCTGACATCCGAGTGGCCGCTGTCTCTCGGGGTCAGCTCGTAGCTCATGGTCTTCTTCATGATCTTCTTCATGGGCTGCTTGCGGAGCCGCGAGGTTCCAGAGTAGATGGGCTCGGAGTGGCAGGAGATGGTGGAGTCGATGGTGCAGTCGCTGTCCGTGTCGTCGAACATGGACGGACTCTGCCTCAGTTTGCTCTCGGAGTCGGGGGAGAACGTGAAGTGTGATGAAGAGGAGATGGAACTGGATGGGCTCTTGGAGAAAGGCCCATTAGAGTCATTCTTGCTCTCCTCAAAAGTCAGCGGTGTGATCGCCCCGGGTAAACGCACACACCCGTTGGCTCCAAGCTGCTCTGGACTCGCAATCTGACTTTCCGGAGTCTTTAAAGGATCCGACGTATCGGCTGCTGCGGAGCTCGGTGCTGCCGTCATGGCTTGAGCCAAAGTCTCTTCCAGCTGCTGTTTGGTCTGTTGACATTTGTGCCACACAGAGTTCCACTGCTGCAGCTGCTGAGGACTCTCCACCGAGAGCACCATGTCATTGAGCGTGCTGAAGTTTTCCGTGGAGAACTTGGAAGCCTCGCTGCAATAATCCTGCAGGATCTGCACCACGGATGGAGAAAATCTGCCAGCTGTGCTGTCCAGACTCAGGTGACGGAAATAATCCTGACAGTGGTCCATCCACTGGTTGGCCTGCAGATGTGAAAGAGTGGTTTAACCATTTTATTTCAGACCAAGATATACAATATGGTTCAACAACAATAGTGTTATTAAACTACCTGAATCCCAAAACTGGCCAGTGGGACTGAAAGTTAGGTTGTTCTAAAAAAATAAAAATAAATCGCTAGAATTGCACTTTTTTTTTTTTTTTTAAGAATCAGTCAATTTCAGAATCAATCTTTTAAGACTCTATTTTAAAATGTGTTTCTGTAAAACTCTTTGTAAGGTAGTCTGGATTAAAGAACATGTCTAAAATGTAATATCACCTTTTACAGGACACACAGGCATGACTTTTGGAGTCTTACCGAGTCGTAGAACTCATACAGGTTGGTCAGGGTGTCCAGCTTAGCCTTCCTCTGCTCCACTCTGCTCAACATGGAACCCAGATGTTGTTTAAAGTCGAGCAGAACCGAACCTGGAAGGGACTCCGGAGACTCTTTGACCAGCTGCAGGCCATGCCTCTGCTGGTGCTGTCGGGATAACAGTTACATCGAATTAGTGCTGATTGTCTTCTCACGGTTACTTAAAAGTTAACATAGAATTGCACTGTGGTAACATTTACCACTGACTCTTCCAGAAACTGCTCCAAACTTTCTTTCATCTCCTTTATTTTGGCTACAGACAGAGTGATCGATTCCAGTGGAGTGAGCTGCTTCTCTCCCGCTACGCTGAACCAGAGTTTGATCTGGAACAAAAAGTTTATTACGTGAGTACATTATTTTGTCAAGAGAGATGAAAAAAAGCCGCTGAGGATCTGTACAGACAGGAGACAGAAACTCTGCAATGTTAGCCAACCCTCTGGTTCTAGGGAACAGATCATCCAAAATTTCCAAATCTGCATTTGCTGCAGCCCTGACAGGCCCTATGTTAGCTGCTGGGGTTATCCTCCGTAAGTGGAAAAGCCAAGTTAGACCTGAATACAGGTTAAGATAATGACAGAGAACATGTCATACGAGTTAATGAAAGCCAAGTTGCACAGCCGTAAAGAGTCACATGTCCTTGTCTGGAATCAGTTTTTGCCTTTCATGAAAGGAGAAAATATGTAATTGGAGTTAAACACTATACTTTTGGAGATGTGTTTTTGCCTTTTTCATGTGGGTATCCTGTTTCTTTAGATATGAAGTGGGTTTTGCTTTGGGACTTTATTTTTTGTTTCCAGGTATGAACTGATACTGCAGTAACAGATTTGAAATCATTTGTATTGGGAATTCTGCAGAGATGATGCTGTAGTTTTGCTCCGTTGATGCCGTTTTGGTTCTTTTTATGTGAACTCAGTTATTTGAGGTATTGTTCGTTAACCCTCTGAGCCCTTAATCGTACTGGTGGGTATGAAACGCAAGAAAATCTCTGAAAGTGCATCTTTTATCAGAACCAGAAACTGTTTAAAAAGAAGGAGTTATTGGATTTTCAGTTTTCCAATGGTCTTTGAATGAATCATGTATAACTCAAAGTTCAGTTGGTAAAAATTAATCAGATCTAACCCTAAAATTTAATCAAAACCACTTAATTCGACACGTCTCATTTAAAAAAATTTCTCCAAAATAAACTACTTACAGTAACCAGATTCTGTAAAAAAATAAAAATTCTGCACCAGCCAATGCAACTAGGAAGCCATGACGAACTCAGTTATGACCAACAGTCATGTGACAAAAACTCAGTAACATTTCAGCTGAACTGCAGGACAAGTAGGAGACTATATATTACAGTCAAAAACTAACCCACGGTGAATAAAAATGCCACAGGAGCAAATGCCAAGAAACTGCTTTGGGTTCAGAGGGTTAAAAGAGTTCAATAAAACCTTGATTAACAAAAAATGAAGATGAAATTCGAGGTCACCTGCTGTGTCTGCTCCTCAAACTTGCGCACCTCCAGCAGGCTCTCCAGCTGTTTCTGTGACTTGTTGGACAGAATCACAAGCTTATGAACCTCTTCGTCCACTTGGTTGTACAATGCATTCAACATGTCGACAGCATCCCTGAGAAAAGCAAAGAAATATATTCAAGTAGGTTATCACACATGCTACTCCCGACCGCTGATGGATATTCCGCCCTGTACCTGTAGTTTTCATTGTCACAGGCCTCCTCCTTCCTGATTCTGGCGAGTACGGTTCCTCCCTCTAACCGCAGTCTGTTTAGTCGGGTGTCATCCAGCACGCACTTCATCAGATGCCTCTGCTGCTCGATCACCTCGGAAACCTCCTGAAGTAAACACAAAATACAAGCAAATTAATGGTTTTCGTGTTTAAACACAAAAACCGAAGCTCAAAAACAAAATTCTGCTGAGGTCAGCGACCTCTTCTGCACAAAGATCAAGGACGAAGGCCATAAAACAAGCCGAGCTGTTTGCTCCGGTTAAGGAGGAAAAAGGCCAGCAGAAACGTTTTGTCAGTAAGAAAAAAAAACAAAACAAATGTCAGCGGAGACGTAAATCAGAAGGCCAGACTGCCTGCAGGGTTTGAGTCTGACCTTCGAGGTCTTCAGGTTGCTGCTGGCGCTCAGTGTGCTGATGGACTCCTGCAGGGAGGCGATGGCGGCGCTGCAGCTGCTGGCAAACGGTTCGATTTTCTGTCAGAGAGAGAGAGATCGATGAGATTATTAGCAACAGTGGGAGGGTTATTTTAAAGATCCTGACACAATTACTTGTTTAAAATAATGTCTGCAACACAATTCAAGCATCACATCATTAAAATACTGTATTGTCTGTTACTTTTGGATGAGCACAATACCAAATATTCAAACAAATACATGAGAAAATCAATACGATGACTTTTATTCAAGTTTATTCTGTATGTGTTTGCGTGTGCATTAATTGGAAGGTATGTAATACACTTATTTTAATTAATTTAACAGCAACTTGAGATGAAGGCAGAAGAGATGCTCCAGTATTTTTTGAGGAAAAACAATGCACCCTTTAAGTTACGTAATACAATAAAACTATTTGATGAATAATAATCAGCCCAAATTGCCTGAATATATATGTATACATACGTATGTATGTGGTATGAAAAGTGTTTTTTATTGTTTTGAGGCCACTTGTAGCCATATTTAAGCCACTTTAACTATTCCAATTTCACATTCAATTATGGAAAAATAGAAATATATCGACAGCTGTGATGCAGCTGAGGATTCGTAACAAATGATTTAAGTTCACCTTACAAACTAAAAAACTGTGAGTGTGACAGCTCACCTGCCTGAGGTGAAACAATGTGATTTATCATTAGATCCTGATCGATCCTGGCCACATGTCAGGGATGATTTATAACTGGAAGAAACCAATGAAGTGACTCGGATGTTTGTGAAAATGTCTAAAACTCTACATGAATCATTTACTATTATTCGTCTGATTAATCTGACCTGTTTTGAAGACTGTCTTCTTTACAGTAAAGATATTTTATGGATATCTCAATCTCTAATAATAAATGTAAAATAACAGAGCAACTGTGGTTTTTGTGTTCTCTGTTTATGAAGCAATGCTGATGGTGTTTGGGCAGATGGACACTGAATAACCAGAGCCAAAACATTTGCATGATATTGTCCTGAACCTGTTTTGTGAAACTATAATTCTGCTAATTCCATTCTGAATAACTGCACCAGTAATCCAATTCTGTTTTGTTATGTGTCTTTAAAGTTACAGTTGTGATACGTAATGCCCGTACACTTGTAAAAACCACGTCTATCATGGCAGTCGTGACTTTCCAGTGACTCCTATAATTCAATTTTCTCTGCTAGAAACATTCAAACACTTGCGTCTTTGTCACAAAAACACAACCAGGCATTTTGGTTCTTTCATAAATTTGCCATGTGAAATATGACACGACCTGCTGGGTCAAAAATGTACATACATCAACTTGGATTACCAGTTGTGGTAATCAAATGTTGTTCGTGGTCTCTTGACTCCTCGTGAGCGAGACTTCATTTCACAACTTTTTTTTCCGAATTACGTAACACTGTCATGTGTGAACTGATCATGAACTGTGTAACTTATGCAAAGCAGCAATTAGAATAATTAGATTTTTCTTGGGAAGCATTGAGCAACGTAAACTTTAAAAACAACACATTTTCTCGAAGGTATCCCCACCCTTGTCAAGCTCCAAGGTGACTCTACAGGTATGTTTGATAGCGCTGGCTCCGGTCCAGCCGCTCCACCTCCGTCACACCCACCTGTCTGAAGTGGATCCAGTGGTTGTGGTCGTAGTGGAACGTGCCCTCCAGTTCTCGTGTGAGCTGGGTTTGGTCGATGTGCTTCAGCAGGGCCTTCAGAGATGACAGCGTCTCAGTCTGCGCCGAGAAACGGGAAAAAAACATAAACAAACACGCAGTTAAAATGTGTCTCTACGGTTACTTTAACTACCCGCAGGCCGATTCCCTGCTCATCCCCCCAATCTCTGTCATCACGGCTTGTAGCGAGGAGATTAGATAAGAATTAACCGGCATCTTGTTTAATCTGAATGCTTGCAAATCCCTTATCTTAGGTGTAGCATTCAGCAACATGAAAAACTGGAAATACCTTCAATCCATGTGAAGATAAAAGGTGTGTTTTTACCTGTACGTTGATGTCTCTCTCGGGTTTGGCTGCTGCCTCTTTGTCCGCCAGGAACAGAGCTGAGTAAAGTGCATTTGGTACTAAAGCCTGAGAAAAACAAGCACAAGCACTTAAAACAAAGACGACACTTAAAAAGAGCGCGTGTAGATTTCTGATACACTGGCGTTTAAAATGATGTACGGTTTACAGATTTATCATCCTTACATCAGGGAGAAACTCATTATCACAACATGATGATACGTCTCTTGCGAGTCGGCTGCAGACCGAACCTGCTGCCAGCGTGTGGTTAAAAACAGACAAGTAAGGACAGGCTTCCCCACAGGAGGCCTGAGGCTGGACTTTTTCACAAAAATGTCTTGGAAGTGCAGTCGCTACAAATTTAAGGTGTGCCTCTTCGAAAGAAAGAGCCAAAGTGTGTCAAAAGACCGAGAGGCACAACAATAGGAAATGTGTGAGGGGGTGACATGATATAATAACTTTGGTAAGGGTAGACGTAGAATTACAACTCCAGAGTTTATCTCAGGCCTGAGAGCTCTCTGGGCGTGTTGGAGGGTAATTACATATTTTCCACTGTGGGCTCACCTGAAATTCAGACAGAGATGACAACAGAGCTGGAACAGGCTGCTGCCTTCTGCTGTCTATTACAACAGTGAGACCTTGATCACGCCTTTCTTTCCTAAAACCAGAGCATTACAGTTAGTCTGCTGCCTTTGTCAAACACCTGATTGCATGCAATCGGCACTGCCTCTAATACATGAGAAAAACACAGTAGTTTATTTAAAGTTTAAAGGATTTACAGACATTTTAAGTCCATTTTAAGTCCAACATGAATGCATTTTGTACAGCTACAGTACACAAAGGTCTTACACTGCCTTACAAAAGCACTGTGATGTATAATTAGCAATCTAATCATGAACAAATATGCCTTCTAGATGGAGCCTGTGAGACCTTTCCCAGTTCACCGACATTGCTCTATATTTAAAATGACTTCTTCATTTTTTCTATAAGCCCTAAATAACAGCTGCAGTGCGAACAACGCTGGAAAAATCCCACATGAAATCCACCCGAGTGCGTTTGTGTGACTTACCGCAGAGTTGAGTAGTAGTAGCCCAGTAAACAGGTCAGGTCACTGACCGTGCAGGTCTCACCTGCCCACACCTGAGCTCTCGTGCACACCTGCAGCACTGCTCTCCCACCGCGGTCTCGGTTACCTGGAAGAGG
This sequence comes from Stegastes partitus, assembly GCF_000690725.1. Taxonomy (NCBI): domain Eukaryota; kingdom Metazoa; phylum Chordata; class Actinopteri; family Pomacentridae; genus Stegastes; species Stegastes partitus. The sequence continues at coordinate 339,918 of NW_007578144.1, read as the reverse complement.
CGAAGGCAGGGGGGGTCAATGCTTCATACGAAGCAGGCTGCCGGGAATCTTGAGGTTAATGTGCCAAAAATGTTGTTCAGTCTTGTTTCTTTCAGCTCAAGATTATCTCTAAAATATATTCCTTAAAAGTCACTTTTAATTATTCTCGCCTTGATTATTGCAGCACACTTGACTCAGTTATCAGAGGAAGAATTTAAAAGTGTATTTTGTGGAGTATAACAAAGGTAAAATGCCACAAATCATAAAAAAAAAATTAAAGTTGAATCATAAATATATTTCTGAAAAAACCTAGAATCAACTTGTACAACATTTTTCAGAGGGCCCAGTGCTGTAGGGAAAAATAAATAAATCAGGGCTCCACATGCTTTACATATTTAACTATTTCTATTTTTACAACCTCTACAGACTCACTAGTTTCCACACTACTCTGCACTATCAGCTCTAGAGAGATGTTTCACTATGCTGAATGTATTGATCTACAACTTGCTCCTCTTCGTGCTGTTTTTTTTTTAAGCCAGTCTGCATTTATTTTATTGATCAGGTATGTTGTATTTTGCTCTTGTTTCCTCTGTAATCTGTTCTTTAGTCTGTGTGAACACTGTCTGCAGTTCAACTGAAAAGCTGCAGAATTTCTGATTGCTGCCAAGGGTTATTTTGGGGCGACTTTAAACGTATACGTGTAGAATAAAGTGGTTTTGTTGAAATGTCACAGTTTCAAACTTGTCGTATTGTTTTTTTTTTTCTTCTCCAGATGGAATCGTGTCACAAATGGTGCGTTCAAGGACCTTCAGAAAGGTTTTTACAGTTTTTGGCACTGATAAATGGTGTAGTTTTTTTGTCTTTTTTTTTTTTTTTTTAAAGAAACATACCTTTCAAACTTTAGACTTGAAAGCTTTTGGAACAGTTTGAAACATGCTTGTATTTGTACTTTTTTATTTGAGGTTATTAATCTTTACTGCTTTTACATTCTCTGTGAACATGTTTCTAGGCCTTATTCTCATTTTATCTGCCCACTCTGATTTTACTTCAAGTGCTTTTGAACATTATAATGAAAAGTGCTATCTATATAAATCAAGTTTTTTTTTACTATTTCTGTCGCTATGCTTCCACAACAGAAACAAAGCTGTTATCAATGAAATATGAAACTAATGTTACTTGGGAAATAAATTTCATAGCTACGTGTTTAATTACAAATAAGGGAGCAAAAAACATTGGCTTATAAAGGAATGCACAAGAAACCACAGCGTTATTCAGAAATTAACAACTAAAATCATAAATTATGTGAGAAAAGAAGTTGATTTTAAAGATATTTTCTTACAGATTTAACAAAGCGGAAACAAGGAAAGGTCTAATGACAGCTCATTTCTGTTGCCCATGTGTGCACTGTGCATGTAAATCAAATCAAATAACATTTTCCGACATTTCTGCATCATTCGACAGACATGCTGGACGACTGAAAGACTTTGGCCAACATGTTCAAGGTTCCTACACTTGATGAGTGGAAATAAAAGCAGGTAAGTGGGCATCTCTGGTCCCCTACCTGGCAGGATCACAGCACCAGACGTGAGCAGCTCTTGATTGACCTCTGACACCAGTTTGGGGAAGACTGCGTTACACTCGTGTCTGATGGCCGTCCCATTGGCAGCTTTAGGACTGTGCAGCTCTTCTCCACTATTTCTGTGCCGCCTGCTCTCGCTGCTGATGCCGTCCTCACGCTGGCCTGTAGGGATAAATGTGATAATAATAGTGAGCAAGGTTGTCTAAAGTGATGTTTACTGAGCTGCTAGTGTTAGAAAATAGAGGACGATCAATAGAAAATAGAAGCATCCTTTCATCTTTGTACTTTCTTACCTTTACCTCACCAAGCAAGTGTTTATTAGCGGTAAGGTTGGCGAGCTCACCCTGAGTCACCGTTGAGTCCAGGTGTTTAGTCAGCCTGAGTCACAACCAACTCTGCTGTTATTACACTCTCGTATCAGCACCTCCTCCTATTCAGTCCTGCATACCTCCAGGCTGTGTTTACAGGAATGATATGCCAGACATTCCCAAGCAGCACCACAATTTATGGACTCAATCCTGATCCTACAGCGTGCAAGCATTCACATAGAATACAGTTAAGCCCCAAAATTCTTCATACCCATGAGAAATTTTCACAGAAGCCAATTTTTATTTGACCAATAGGCTTCGTCTTGCTGGAAATAACATAAACAAGTGTCAAAAGACAGAAAGAAATTGTGTGAGAGATCTTAATTTCACAAAAATTATTGCTATTCTCTCTCAGTAATCAACATCATGGATAGATTCAGGTCTGGACTCTGGCTGGGCCGCTCCAGCATCTTCATATTGTTTTCTCTTCACCACTTTGGCTGCATGTTTCACATCATTGTCTTGCTGGAAACTCCAATGCTGCCCAAGGACTATTTTTTTTTCTGCAGACAGATGTTTTCCTCCACAATCTTACTGTGCTCCTCTTTTCTCATGATGCTGTTGCATTGACAAGGTTGCCTGAAAAAAACACTCTGAAATCATCACATTCCCACCAAAGTGTTTGACCGTGGGAATGTTGTTCCCGGGGCAGAATACTTTTAAATCTTCTGTGCCAAAAATATACAACTTAAATGATCAATTTTGGTGACGTAAAAATTAAATAATTAAAATTTTCTTGGTGCCTTGGCCTCTTAGCTTCTCATAAGTGATTGCATTTTGACTCCAGTTGCCGACTCCTCTGAGCCAATTTAAATATAAATACCAAATATTAGCAATGCTGTAATATAGAAGAAGACCTATGATAAATTTATGAAAATGCAGGATTCTTTTTTGTGACAAAGATGCATGAACTTCAGTCATTACACCATAAAAAAACAAAGAGTTGCTGGAGTCACTGGAAACTCAACACTGCCTGATATGCACGGTTTTTACAAGTGTATGTCAACTTCTGTTTACAAATGGATGCAGATATACTCCAAAAATACATGAGCATTTTCAAATATATGTCTCAGAGTCAGGCTAAGTCAAAAGTTTATACAAACATTTTACAAAATACCTGAAAACACCATTTAAAAATAGGGTATAAAACAGCTGTTCCAACAGCCTAAAACATAAAATAAAACTACTGTTGAACCACCTCTGTGGGCAGATCTGTAATTATTTATCCTTGTTAGATGGACGCCTGTTGTGTTTCGTCTTTTTACACAGTTTGAGGCCTCTTGCATTGTCCTGCTCTGTTCTGTGACAGTAAACCCACCCAGCTCAGCCTCTATTGTCTTCAAACAGTTAGTGCATTTCCTGTGCGACTCTGTGACCAGGCTTGTGTTTGCTGCATGTTTCCTAAAATGCTTTGTTTTCAGAGGAAGCGAGCAAACGTTGAGTAAAGCCTCCTGAGTATTGTCCCGTGTCAAAGTCAGTTTTTTTCTCTGCCGGCCCCGTTTTTTAAGCCACCGAAGAGGCCAAATCAGCAGCGGCGCTCGCTGGGGATTTGATGCACCGGCCACATATGTGCAACACAGGATGTGTTTTGGTATTGCTGCTGTTTGCTGCTTCGTATCGTGAGTAATTCAGCCCTTCCTGAGAATTTTTTTGTCGGAGCAGTTTGAGTCAGTGCATGTTGCGTCTCGTGTTTCTGGAGTTAATGGACTCTGCAAAGACACAGGCGCAGTTTGAAAGACTTTTTTTTCTCATGGATCCCCAGTGGCTGATCGGTTCACAAAGGAAACTTTTGTAAATGAGGCAACCCGTCTGGGATCAGTGCAGCCCCCAGCCCCAGCAACACTGCAGGGTCATCTCATTGTGGGACGCTGGGGTCCCTGTGGTCGGTTTACAGGGTTTACAGGATCCTTTGTTGCCTTTGAAATGTCGTTGTGAGAAACCTGCTTTGCAAAAAGCTGAAATGCAATCCCCTCTGAGGTAATCTCACAACAGCCATGTGATTTAACTACTGTATTTTTGCTGAGTGGCGCGTATTCAACACATTTACATTCACAGCTATGCTCTGGCACCGTCCAACGTTAAGATTTGGGAGAGTTAACCAAACTAAATCACCACACGTTTGAATTCACGGAAGAACTGGCTTTCTAAAAACAGCATGATTCCCTCGGTGGGACTCTCTCAGTTTCCTGCACAAGCCGCTGCAGACCAACACTAAACAAAACAGTCCTGACAGCGGCAAAGAAAACACAGGGATGTGACTAAAGTTGTGTTTCCAGGGTAGGTCCGTACCTGTCCCCTGAACGTGCCAAAGAACACACAGCATGGGCTTTGAAAAAAGGCAATCTGTCACCAATCACAGCACTAAATGCTTCAGCGTCATGCGCTCCATCCATCTGATGAACTGTTGGAACCAGTCCTGCTGCAGGGCACTGTTGCAACACCAGGTGAAAAAAAAACACCATCGAGCATTTTCCCAGCCTCAGGTTACAATATCTAATAAGTGATAAACGATGAGTCACTGGCTGTCACGATGATTCAACTATTACTGAAATAAGCCACGCTTGTCGACTGTGTGGCATATTACTACATGGAAATCATAAATACGCAGTTTTATATTTTGGAAAGCTTTATGCAATTTCCTAAAAAGCACATGGGCGTGTAGTTTTTAGCAAACAAAACTCTGTCTCAGGCTTGAACTAAAACACATTTTGCAACATTAATTAGTATTTACAACAGCAGCTCAGTACACGTGGGTTGAATTCACAGAAATCCACAGTGAGATGGTAATGACGAAACACGTCACCCACTGTATAGTATTGTGTTTTGTTTTTTTTCTAGTTTACATTGGTAAATGCACAAATGTATTAGAAGAAAAATGCATTTTAGGTATTTGTGTAAAATGGCCTAATTTGGGTTATAGTTATAGTTAACTAGCCAATATTAAGGTTAAGGAACTAAAGTATATAAAATACAATTTTACACAACTACATTAATTATCAAAACCCCACAATAATACAAATTACACAAATGTTCTTGGCTAATTTAAATACTCACGTTAACAACCTACAATACAAAATATAATACAAATGAACCTGAATCGATTAAATATTACAGTAAGATCCGACAATAACATCTAAAATGTAAATTTACCTGACAGGACCCACAATATCATATAATACACATTTACATCAATCAACTATGCAAATTTATCTGACTGATTTAAATATTAAAGTTAACACCTAAAATATTATTTAAAATAAGATGCAAATTTATCTAACTAAATTTTAAGAAACGGTTAAGACCCTACAACATTATATGAAACACTAGCTTACGTGACTAATTTAAATATTACTGTTAAGACCTGACTGGTGACCTGTCCAGGGTGTCCCCTGCCTTCGCCCTCAGTCAGCTGGGATAGACTCCAGCCCCCCATGACCCTAGTGAGGATTAAGCGGTGTACAGATAATGGATGGATGGATGGATGTTAACTTTAACGACCAATTTCAATATTGCAGTTAAGACTCTAAAGTATTATATATAATGCAAATCTGCCTCATTAAATTAAAAAGTAGGGTTAAAAACCGATAGTATAACATCAAATAAATGTATCTGAATAAATTAAATAAAAAGCTACAATACTATATGCTTTACCTGTACTTTATTACTTTAATTTAAAAGTTAATGTTAAGATCCTATGATTCCACACAATCAAGCATATTGGTGAAGAGACCTCCAGCAGAAATGTATAATGCTGTCTTGTGGGATTACGATATCTAAATAGCTGCATACCTGTCTCCTCTTTGCTGCTTCTCCTCTCAGTACCAGGAAATGCTGCCTCCACATCCAGCTTCCCGAAGCGAAGAGCGTAACCGTTTATTAGCTTTTTGGGGGAGATGCTGGCAGATCCTCCAGACGACGAGCGTTCTCTGTGGCCTTTGACCTGTCCTGCCTTGTTAGTCCTCTCCAGCGACTTGGACCTCCTTTCTGCCCGCCTCTCCGCGCTCCGTAAGCCCCTCTGGAAGTAAAGCAGAGGCGTGCTGGGCCTGGAGTCGTCGCCGCTGAGCCAGCCCCGGCTACCAAACCTCCGAGACAAGTGTTCCCTGGGAGACGTCCTGGTGTCGGGGCTGCTGCCCGGAGTCACCGCTGCCTCTCGTAGGCCGGTGCTGTGCTCAGGGCTTTCCTCCAGGATGGACTCAGAGCTGGAACCGAGGCTCATCGGGTTCTGCAGGGCCTCCATGTAGGATTTCCTGAAAAGTCTCCTGCTCTCGAAGGCCACAGAGTCTCTTGGGAGGCGGCGTCGAGGACCGGGGTTACTGAGGTCTGTGGTGAAAGAGAGCATCTTGGACGCTCTGTCCCGTCCACCGCTGTCCTCGCTCTCCCGTCCCACGCCGCACTCTTCGGCAGGTCTTTCGATTTTGATGACGGGTGCAGCGGGATCAGCTCCGTGGCTCTCGCTGCTGGAGTCCGTGTGGTTTCTGTTCGGGGAGGTGGGCTCGGAGAAGATGGAGTCGGCTCCCTGGGAGTGCAGCGACTCCCTGGAGCTGCGGTGGCTGTCCAGCGTCCCCGTGGATCCGCTGGTGCTGCAGGTGCTGAGGTGGCCTCTGAAGCCGCCTCTGCTGCAGCGCGCTTGCATGATGGCGTCCGCCGTGCTGCTGACAAAGAGCGGGTTGACCACGTTCTTCCACGGCGTCCTGTACACGGCCGTACCGGTGGTGAGCAGGCAGTTCTGTAGCGGGTGCAGGTTCCGGTCGCGCGTTACATTCTGCAGGAACTCAGCTGTGAAGACGCTGCCATACATGCTCTCTGAGATGGGGATTTCGGCGATGGCCTGCCCACTGGCCGACAAACATTTTATCACGAGCTTGGCAGCCTTGCGGCCCAAAGGGACGACTTGTAGGTAGAAGTCTCCTTGCTTTAGTCGAACCTTGTGCAGAGGGGCGAGCTGCAGGACGACTTTCTCGTGGATGCAGAGAGGCCACCCCTCATGATAGAACAGCAAGCCTCTGAACCTCACCTGAGAGAAAACAGAGAATTGTTATCATTGGTGTGTGTGTGTGTGTGTGTCATGACTCGGCTCAGTTGCGTCATTTTCAACTGACATCTGCAAAGCTGTGTTCAAACACATGTTTAGCTGTAATGGAGAGGCGAGCTGTTTTCATAGATGAATCACTGTCAGCGATCATTCCGCTACAAAAACCTGTCTGATCAGGCCTGGTTTCGAAGCAACCGCAGCACAAATCTCCGCACAGAAAACACACCAGCAAAGACGCGGCGCTCAAGGGTTGGCTTTTTTTCATCTCTTATGAATGTCAAGGGGAAGACCGAGGATGTGATCTTCCTCTGAAGCCTCTCATATTGCCTGCAATACAAAGGCTCTCATGCACAGCGAGCTGTTCTCAGGGGCTAGGCTTAGGTGAAACTATTGCTCTGTGGCTATCGTCACAGTGTAATCACCAGCGAGATGAATGCAGAGGAATAAAGTTTCAGTGCTTTGGTCGTAGAGCTCCAACCCACAGCAATCAAAGCTTGTGAGGGAGAATATTGAGTTTCACTTTGGACCCAAGAGTCCGAGGCAGCCTCTCAAGCGGACCACAGTTTCCCTCTTGTTTCGCTGCTTTTCAGCTTGTTTTTCAAGAACAATAATCAACTCTGTCTCAGTGTCGCTTTTCCCACTCGGCGAAAATATTCACACTCAGCAGTACTGTTCTCGGCGCATTCTTGTGTCACAAACACTTCAGTAAATTAGATAACATGTCCTGACAGTGATGCAAACATGTGCTTAGTGCATTTTTTCTCCTTCTTGCGCACCTTTATTTACATTTCATATTCTACATATATAGAAATGAAATAATTCTGATTCAACCCTCTGTACCCTGAGCAGTTTCTGGGAGGTTTGATTTGCTCACTGTAGATTAATTTTTCACTGCAATATAAAGTCCTGCACTTCCATGGAAACAACACAACCATGACTAGAAGTACAGTATGACATAGTGCAATAAATCCATTTCTTTGATTATTTATTTTCCAAAAACTGGAAAAACCTGCAATCAACGTGTAACATTTTACCAAGTGCTCACCACTAATGGAAAAAAAAGCGGCACCACATGCTGTAGACATTTTACTTTTTACATTTTTGCCTTTTCTTCGCACTGCTCTGCACATCAATTCCACAAAGATGTTTCACCGTGCTGAATGCATCTTGCAACAGCTTGCTGGCATCTTCTGGTTTTTGAGCCATGCTGCATGTATTTTATTGGTCAGGTGTAGTTTAATTTGTTCCCCTATTGGTGAAATTTGTTGAAATACTTGTCTTTTCTCTGCAGTTCAGTGGAAAAGTCTCTGAATTTGTGTCAAGGGACTGTTGGTTGCAGCTGATTCCGCGAATGCGTTGACAAGCTCAGAATTTTTAGGGTTTTTTTGCACAATCTGGTGAGGGCAAAATGTCCTATTTTTGGTGAATTCTTAAATGAGACATGTAGAAGAAAAAAAAAAAAGATTTTGATGCAATATCACAATTTTATGCATGTCACAGGAGCCATGTGAAAGCTGAAAACCTGGCGATTCTTCCCATTTTTATTGTTTCTGGCTCCGACGATTGGTGTAATTTAAACTCCAATTTCAAAACTGCTGGTGGGTTTTGGAGTTCAGAGGGTTAAGCATCCCCCTAACAGTGCTGCAGGAAATCACTCAGGTTAGTACCCGGTAAATCTCTCGCTGAGTTGTGCTGCAAAAAAATGCCGAAATAAATCACAGAAGGCATTCCTCAGTTTAACCTCAGGTAACAATGTCTATCAAAGCACTCACGCAGGTTTCTTTTTGGATGACCTGTAGGATCCTCTTGGCAGGAAGCAGGAAGTCGATGAGGCAGCGGAGTCCGTCTCCACGATACTGCCGCTCCACCACGCTGAAGAGCTGCCAGAGGACGGTGGCAGCAGTGGCACTGAAGGGACGGTACAGTGCAGACAAGGTGCTCTGGATGCAGTTGTCCAAAGACTCAGCGTCCTGAAGGTGAAAAAAAAAATCACGTTCTATTAGCTAAACTGTGCAACAATAAAAAAGCAGGCTTAACAGCAATGGTTCATCGCAATTTTTCTAAGATATATATATACAGATTTGAAACTAGACCAGTGGTTTCCAACATTTTTGGCTTGAAATTTGTTCTTTATATTAAACTTTCACTCTTTTGGGACAACTGATTAAAAGCAACAATCCAACTGAGTTTGTTTCAACCCTTTTTGCACTTTTCTGACAATTTAAAGTGAAGCATGAGCAGGTTAACTAATGAGAGATTTTCCCCTCTCAGAGAGTTTTATTTAAAAGGATTTGAGTTGTACAACATATCCAAAACTTCACAAGGAAAAAGAAGCACAAACAAGAGAAAAGCTAAAATTTTCTTACAACGAGCTGATGTTTTACCAGGACTGATAGTGTTTAACAATAATCAATGAGACCAATAACTGATATCTGCAGTAAAATTGAATATTGTAATGTCAAAGTTTAGAAAAACCCCTACTCCAACACAAAACTTTGTTGAAATGCCTTTTTTCATTATTGTTTTAAATATTTAATTAAAAGAAGACTCTTTAACATTCATCCATGAGTTGATTGGCTTTTACTTGTGATGTGTAAGTAATTAGATAACACTGTTAGCCGGACATTGTTTAATACTGATAGAGGGAGGCAGCTGCATCAGAGCCAAAGTAACACATTTTTAAACTGATTGATTTTAATCCTTCTTTTTTTAAATGACAGATAATCACAAGCAATACCCTCAGATTTTTCTAGGAATCTCAGGTTGGTAACAGTTTGTAATGCAATCCATCAAATGTTGCGCAACTGTGATCAAATAACAAGGCAACAATTACTGGCAGATAAACACATGATTGACTCTGCGTGATCCCACTTAGCTGGACAGTCAGGAAGTTTGAACAGGGAACATCCCAACGAGGGGAAACACCTGGTCGGAGTGACGTCAGCGGACGCAAACAGCCAAACTGGAAAGTCCAGACTGGACTGGACGTTGGAACGTTAGCCTCTAATAACAAAGCGTGTCATCTACAGAGTATTATCTGACCTCTGTGTGATCGGAGCCACCACCAGCTGTTCCCAGCAGCACAGATGACATGTCCGACACTGTTAACTACAACTTGTCTGCTGATGACACGGGACACTCGGGATTACAGAGGCTGACCTGAGGTGGTCATTATGCTCGCGGTTCGGGCTTCGACCTTCCTCCATCCAGTCAGAGCCAAGGCCAAACATCAGTCCGCTATCTGCCCTTCCTGAATGGAACACAGCAGTGGAATAGAGACATCTGCCTCCAACGATAAGGCATAAAGAGCAAAGTCTCACACTATAACAACTGTGTAGGACGGCGAGGAACGCGGGGTTTAACGGCACAGCTCCTCCGCTGTTTTGTTACCCTCACATATAGGTCTTTACCGCATTTACATGAGAACAAAAAGCACATAAAGAAACCTAGAAATCACTGTACTTGGTTGAATTTTGCCTGTCAGACAGCCCATGTTTCACCCTTTTGTAGGATCCGATCTAAGCAGCTCAGCACCATCAATTAGAGGAGAGCGAGCACAGTTCAGCGCATTCGTACACATGCCACGACTCTGCTACAAGGCGCTCATTGTGCACTCCGCCTCTCTAAGTGGTATGTGCCGTACAGTGTTGGTGCCCTGAAACAAAACACCCACTTCCATTAGCAGTCAGCGTTGCTTTTAGTGAGACACAGAAAAAAAAATGTCTCTGGGCATTAGTCACTGTTGCACCCAGGAGGAGAAGAATAACATGGTGTTTTATTGGAGGAAAGCAAACAATGGGAGGAAAGCCCTCGTGCAGGACAGGCCGGCGAGTTTCTCTTCAGGTTCCCAAGGCAGAAAAAAAACAGAACAGTGACAGGAGCAGAGTTTTGAAGAACAATCAGTCAACGTAGCAGAGATTTGAGCTCAATTACATTTCAAAAGGCGAGTCACCACGTTGCAGAGGGAGTGGCTTTTTGTGTAATCTACTGCTACAACGTGAACACAAGAACTCAACAATGGAGTAATATTTACATTCAATAGTAGTGACAAATGTGCATTACATCATCACCCACGTAGATAATATCTTACATAATATGAAGTGTGTCCAGCTTTGTCGTGAAGAATTTGCTTTTCACCAAGTGTCAGGTGCGAGACATATTTGCGTGTCTCAGCGGAACGACGGAGCTGAAGCCACCAGAGCAGAGCTTCCCATCCGCTCTGAGCCACACAGGAATGCAGTGTGTATAGTTGTGTAGCTTCAGAGCTTCAGCCAGGAACAGGAGCGAATTGGGAAGTCCCACCCGCTCCGATGCCGGCTCTTTGTGAGCCTGTGGGATGGTGGTAATTATTGGCTTTAAGCTCCAGGTGGGACACTTTTGTCCGTGCAGTCGGTAAAACAGCTGTTCAAGAGGTGAGTAAGTAGGCTAAATGATGTCTCTCGGTAAAACAAGCAAACAGAGAGGATTTTTTTTTCTCTAGTTAAGCCCAGGTTAAGAGGTCACAGGAACATTCTCTGGAGCTTTTTTTTTAAGTTGATTTGACTAAAGCCACCAAACACATCCTGGACAAATGTTGCGTTTGCTGCAAAATCTAAAACCCCAGCACCCTTTAAAGCCAAAGCCTGAGGGGGAAAAAGAGTGCATCACAGAGAAAGAAAAAGTGAGAGAGTGAACACGAGGTGGTCACTGACACATTTAGTGGGTCAGGGACACAAAAGACGCTGCCTACCAGGCCTCCAGTGGAGCATGAAGCCACCAGGGGAGTGTAACAGGAGAGCCCTGGAGCCCCCATACAGGCCGCTCGCTAACCAACCTGCTAACAGCCTCAAAGGCAGCGGGGATGACAAAAGGGCTGCAGGTTGCTCAGACCTGCCAGGTGCCAGAACACCAAACAAAAGAGCCTAGCGAGACCTCCCCATTGAGCCTCGCAGTTTGATTCAGCTTTTGATCTGTGCTAATGGAAATCCAATCTCATGAGAGGTGAGAAGAGGGGCCCGAACAAAAAGGTGCACGCTGTATTTAAGAGCAACCTTAACCCTTATTAGATATTTCAAGCAGCCAGTGAGGTAATATCGGCAGACAAAGACCCCCTCTTAGATCGACACAAGTGTCTCTTAACAAGTGGGCTTAACAACACACGGACACAACGGCTCTGCATGTAGCGCTGCACAGCTCTTCAGTGGATGATAGGGTAATGCGGCATCGTAAAAAGACACTTGTTGTAAATGTTGTCATGTTATCTCAGCAGATAAACTTTGACCCCGACAGAGGTGGAATTATTGTGGAGGTGAGGTGATAAACTGGGCCACCCACATGTCAAACAGCAACAAGGTAGTATTTTAGAACTCTACTTCAATTTGCATGTGCATTCCTGTGCATTTACAGCAACTTTTCTGCGAATCCTCAGGTTAAAGCACCTTAAAATGTCAAAAAAGCTAAAAGGACAGGGCTGCGGTAATAGTGGAAAAATCCAAAAGGAAACACCAGCAGCCCAGTTTCCCCACTGTGATATTGAGAAAGACTTGATTTACGTGATCAGAAGTCAACTAATGACTTTGTCCTGCAGGATGTAAACAGCACCGACGGGATGTTGTTCCCCACCGACAGAACCCGCTGACCCTCCACGCGAACGTATAAAAACACACACACACATTTTTCGATTATGCCTTCGGATAAAGGAAAAGCCCAACAAAAGAAGACAAAAAGTGAATGGAGGTCCTCCAGCCAATCAGAGCAGTGATGAGCAGAGACAAAAGGAGACTGACAAAGTGTGTTGATGCCTCCGCGGGGTAAATATAGAGCGGGATGCATTCCAAAACAAGAGGGAGGTTGATAACATATCAGGGAGCATGCAAACTTGTGTATTTCGCAAAAGTCTATTTGTCAAATTTCTCTTCTTCTGCTGAGATAAATGCAGAATTATGTTGACGTCTCACCCTAATAATGAAATAATTACAAGATTCAATGCTGCTCAGGAGTTCTGGTCTCCAAATCTAGTCTTTAGCTCAACTAGAAAGACTGCACTTTGTGTTTGATCACTGTGGAGCTGTAACTGAACGTACTGAGAGGCAGCGACACTCACATTTCCCTTCAAAGTGAACAAATCACTACAAACGAGCAAATATCCGTAAGCAGCCGGCAAAAGTTTGCTGAAAATGCCGACGTTTTCTCAATTCGCTGGTTGAATTTTATGAAAAGCAAGTCATATGTGTACGTAAGGAGCAAAATCATACATAATCCAACATCAGCATTCACGTTGTGCTTCCTCCTCTCTCACACAGTGCATGTGTAAAAAGTTACATGTTGTGTTTTGGCTACAGAGCAGGACGCCAACATATCAGCTGCCTGTGAGCCGTGTCATGAAAAACATCCATCCCAGCAATGAGCAACAACACAGACCACAAAGTTAAAACACATGCAAAAGTGCACAAAAAGAAGCAGCAAATAAAGGCACGTTTCATACCTTAATACTCAGGTAGTTGTCACAACTCCGGGATTTTGCTCTGGAGTGCATTTTGCCCAGCGACAGCATTTAAGCAACAGAGAAAATCCAAAACTTCAAATCCCGTGTCACCAACTCCGAGTGGCAGAATCTGTAATCCACGCCGCGAGTGTTGTAAGTCATTGCTGTGATATCAACAGGTCCGGCAGCATTTCTCTCCCCCTCTGGCTCTACTTTTTTTTCAGTTGCTGTGGTGTCGGCAGCTGGAGCAGACTAAACTCCAGAGCGTGAGAGAGCAGCCCAGCGCTGGCTTCCCCGTCGCTTCACCCTCCCTTCCTCCACAACACACCCCCGCCCTGCTGCTGCTGCTGTTGCTACTGCCACCGAAGCCTCTTCCAGCTGGATAAATGCACACCGCTGCAACTTCAGGCTCATCCTACACAACACAAACTACCTGGAAACACTCCCCCCCCCTCCCCTCCACTCAGCAGGCATCGCACCCTGACCAAGCTCCCCCTCCATGACCCTTTGCACCCCTACCTCCACCGGCAGCTCCCCTCTACCGCTCTTGCCACAATGGTCCCTCTTTGTCCCGACAATACAAATGGACTAGGGTTTCAGCTTATTCTGCCGCTTTTCAAAAGGAGAAAGAAAGGAAGACATCAGCATAGGATTGGTGGCTCAGGTCACTCACTACAATGGCATTCCCCTTAAATATTGTCAGGGGAATGACCAATCCTTTAACTGGTTCTTACAAACCCCTGACAGATGTGGGACATCCTCCTGTTGCAGAGGACACATATGTCATCCTTAAAAAACAGAATCTCAAAAGAAGCTTACAAAAGATTTGCTGATTTAAACCATAAAAACTGCATTAAAGTCACATGTTTGGAAGTTTGTCCTGTGCTATAAAATGGTTTCGATTTAACTCTTCGTTGCTGTTTTCTTTTCTTTGAAGTCCATGCTTTTCTCTCTACCTGTTTTCTGCCACTCGCCTGCAGCTCAAGCACACCAGCTCACCTGCAGCTCTGATCAAACACTGTGAAACTACTCTGTGCTACAAAATGGCAAATTGTACAACTGAAGCATTTCAGCCGTACAGCACAAGTGAACTGGATACCGAAGACAAAAAATGATGCAGAAAGTTCCACTCTGCAAGTTGACAGGATTGGCTGCTTAGGTTTGTGATGTATGAAACCCAGGAAGTCTGAATCTGCCTTTTTGACAGTTTCTACTACTACTAACTTTATTAGGGTCCGAGGACCCCTACTTGCTGCAGCAAGCAGGGCCTATTGTTCCTGTTCTTATAGTACTTTCCTAAAACAAAATTTCAAGGTGCCACACAAAGCTGACACTAAACTATAGTGGATAAAACCAAGTGGACAAAACACCAAATACATAAAAGGACAAAAACAGCAACCACAGCACAAAGGATTAAAAATAAAAATAAAAATAAATCAAGCACACTGATGTAGTAAAATACGAAAACATTGCAACATATTGATTCTGAAGAGGAATAAAAGTCAACAATTCATGTTTTCTGTATGACTGATGCAGATTTTGAAAGTAATCGAAGATGTACTTGTGGTTGTATTCACACTACCATACATGTGTCAGTCAGTCGCATTGCCCTTCATATCAAACACAGAAACATCCAAAAGGTTTCTGTGGATGTTTCTTAAAAGTTTTTTTTTTTAAAGAATCTAACAGCTGATTAAGCTACAGAACTGAATAAATGATTATTTCTGAGGAGCGCCAAACATAATCAAGGCCAACGTAGCACAGGACTTCTGGAGAATTTAGTGCTTCCTGCTTTAGTTTAGGCACAGTGGATGGAAAGCATGTAACAGCCAAAGCACGTTCAAAGTCCTGTAGTGACTACTTGAATTGCAACTCTTTAAAAGATGCTTCATGAAGGTGTGGATGATGGAAAATCTCCTTGCACATTATTTTTTTTTTTTGCACCTGTGTTGCCGTTTTTGCAGGGGGCTGCATGCAGATGTCTGCCGATCAATTGCCGTGGACCCTCACAGATTTGCATAAATGATCAAATTTACATTGCATGAGCTTGCAAACATCCGGACATCATAGTCACGAATTGGCCTTTAAACCGCTGTACGCTCCACAATGTAGAAAGTTGTAATACTGGACTAATTCAGCCATAAATGTTGGACTGTTTCTGAAGAATATTGACTTCATCCTGCAAGTTGACAGGATTGTTTCTTTGGCTTTGTTAGATATGAAACCCAAGACGTCTGAATCTGTGTTTTTGTTATCAGTAAACTTCAGTTTCAAGGTGAAAACTCTCAGCTATGGCATTGCCTGCTTAGTTGGCTCTGGGTGTATTGTCTGGCATTTAGAAAACACCATACGGACATGTAAACAAGTGAAAAAATAGATTTTCACTCAAGGAGGTCTTTAAAAAGACCATTAACTTCTTTAAATAGTTTAAAACAACAGGAGGCAAGAAAACATTTCACTCTATTTTTAGTCAACATTCCTTAATGATGACATATGAGCGGCAGTGCGAGAACACAGGAGAGGTGAGCATGTGTGTGTGTGTGCAGCGGGAATGCAGCGAAGTGTCAGGGCCAAACAGTAGCTTCTTCCCCACTTCTTTCCCAAAACACAGGAGATCCTTGTGCAGAAAGGAAAACAGTGTGCACCATGAGAATGCTGGGCTCTGTTTGAAAATGTGAAGATCATATTAAATTAAGCGGCGTTCAACAGAGGAGGCAGTGAGGGTGGCTAATTAGGTTGGTTTATATTTAGAGAAGAGAGACGCTGGATTCTTGCGAGCCAGACATCACGATGACCCGACGGAGACAACGAGACGCACTGTCACACGGGACACGTGGGGCTCAGACAAACACACAACAGCATCCAGAGACATTTACACTTTGATGTAGATCTGGGAGGCAAAAAAAAAAAAAAAGAAAGAAGAGGAAACACGACTGTAACATATCCCCTCCTCACACCCTGATGTTCGTATATATACATCAGATCTACATTTAGCCTTATTTAGTCTTAGTCGTATATCTACTGTATAATCTGCTGTGTAAACACAAGCACACATACCTCACATATGCACTATGCAAATATACACTCGTCTCCCTCCGCACTGTTTGTGCCACGACTGACCCTGTAATTTCTGCTGCCTTGGCCTTTTCCACTGGGCTGGTTTCACTGGGTGAGAGGGCACATTTATTTTCTCCTTTTATGTCTCCACCAGTCTCCATTTTCTTCCCTTCTTCTTTAAGATTCTTACTTATCTTTTCTGGGTTTATAAAACGACTTCACACAAGCAAGAAAATGAGTAAAGTTGGAGCATTTTTCATGCATTTATTCCCAAGTTGACCGCAGAGATGGCAAGAAATCAAGAGGAATTGGCCTCAGTATCTGGAACCTAAAGCTACCAGGGAGCCCTTGGTATTTTTTTTTTAGCACAGAGTGACACAGTTGGATTTGGTACACTGGTTTAATTTCACTGGCACTGGAGAAGTCAGCTGCTCTACTTGTCTTAAGACTGCAGCAGATTGGAAGTCTGATGCTGTACAACTACTGACAGAATCTGCATCATTTCATATATATTTTCATGCATTTTACTTTTAAAGCAGATAATTCAAGGTAAGTTCCTCATCAAGTTCTGGGTTCTCTGCTGCTGACATGTCAGAATAGTTTTTCTGGTTGCATAAGCATTTTGTCCCCAATTATATACAAAACACACTCATCAGCCACAACATTAAAACCATCTGTCTACTATTTTGTAGGTCCTTCGGGTCCTGTGAGTTGCAGAGTTAGCACCCATGGATCGGGCACGTTCTATCCCACGGACACGTGGTCCAGTCAGTGCTTTTGTTTTGTTCTTTAGGCAGTTTTTGTGGTGTCTCCTGCTGGTAGAGGACGTATTTGGTCTGCAACAGTGTTTAAGGGTCAAAGCAGCATCTAGATGAACACCACGACTTACGATTTCCCATCAGAACATTGCTTTAAAAGAGGAAATCCATGTTATTCACCTCATCTGCGGTTTTAAATGTTGTGGCTATCGCTGAACATTTTATTTATTTCTTTTACTGTCAGAGGCTTCGTACAAAAGAAAGAACTCTTGGGAATGTTACTCCTGAAGTCTTTACACATTTTATTGCTATTTTACATAAGACTTCAGTAGACATTCAATCTGTGAATCTATTGTATGTAGTTTCAGCACTAAACTAAGATCAACGCTTGAAACAGTCGCTCTATCGACACAACAAGGGATTATTGCTAATCCGACGCCTCCCTGGAGAAACAAAGAAGAAATCAAACAACTAATGAGACTAATCAAATGAGATTAAAGAGACAATACCATCATACTAGACGCTGACTGGTTTGTTTTTTTTCTCCAGGGCAGATACAGATTATTAGTAATCGAAGACACCCAAAGCTGTGTTGGATTGAATAAACTAATCTGGATACTTTTGTCAGACGGTGGTAGAAGCTAAATTACACCTGGCTGTAATAAACAGAACAGAAGAAGACAGAAACTAAATCAGTTTTTTTTTGCTATCGCCTAAAAAACAAAGTAGTAGCAAACAAAAAAAAAAAAACTAGACAGGTCTTCAGAAATTGTTTTTCTGTCAGATAGACTGTATTTATTCTTTCATGTCAGCCGTGTTCACACTGTTTGCAAGTGATGACGTCAAAAGAAGAAGAATTAGCTGAACAGACGTGATTCAAATGTATTAGAAGTCTATTCTAAAAAGTCTGAAGATTCTCAATCATCCAGGTCCTGGTTGTTCTCCTAGTTTATTCGATTTTATACGAATTTATACGATTAAACTACGAGAATATTCTAAAAAGGTGTTTCTATCTCCCATGAAGCGCATTATTTACTTTACAAAAAAGTTAAAAACTACCTCAAGAGATCATAATTGGGATTATTTTTTCAAATGTTGCAGTTTACAGTACCGTTTTCTAATGCATATACATTTTCAAATGTGTATAAGAAAAAATAACTTTAAAAAAATGTGTCATGGAAACATGGAACTGAGCAGCATCTGCATCAGAGCCAAAGTAACAGCTGCAAGCTGAAGTATTTTAATCAATAATCAATCTAAAAATAAGGATAATCTAAAACAAAATGTTGATCTGATAACTGGCCAGGCTGATCAGTCAACACCTAACAAACATCATCTTGTAGTTTAAGTTACATTAAAAAAATACTGTTGATAACATCTACAGAATCTTTCATATTGACAATGATTGTTTTTTATGATTTAACAAGACTACAGGTGAAATATATAGAAAAAACAATTCCTTGTCTTCATTTTCCAAAAAAGAAAAAGTGGGATTGTCAGTAATAAAGGGGAGTTTTCAGTTTCTTTAAAGTCTTCTATTTGCAAAGCTTAAAATCAACATACAGTCCAGACACAAACCATCTCACTGAGGCCGCAGTTTAATATGAGATTCAGAACGCTTCACTCCTCCTGTCCACATTTTTCCTTCTTTATGGCCATGTTTGTCCTCTGTGGCCACAAGAGGAGGCTTCAGTGTGTGTTTGTGTTCCCTGTCAGGACTGAGATAAACAACAAACACAAAGTATTCTGGAGCCAAGATTTACTTTACGTCGACATGCAGGACCACTAAAGACAAAAATAGCTCCATCTGTGAGATCAACACGAGCGGCAGAACATCAGCGGCCATTAGCGCTAATATGTTTGCACGACGACCACGTTTAAACTTTTCCTGTTGTTTTTTCAAGAGCAGCCATAGGGTTTAAAATAGCCTCATTTACGCAGGCTTCTGGTAAACAATATTTATGTGATCTGAAAAAGCAGATAGGGCGATCCCCGGGGGGCAGCACGCGATCTGATAAACCCACCAGGGGAACAAATTAGTCAGACGACATGAGAGCTGCGGCTTCATCATTTTTCATCGCCATATCGTACCGCTTTTCTACAGATAAAAATATAGGACAGATTTAAAGGGGGTGGATGTACACAGCAGATGTTCGGATAAGGACTGAAGGATGTGCGAACTCTCACGAACTGTAGAATATGGAGGAATCATAGCGATTCTTGAATTTAGGCGAGGATGAAATCCGCCTGTGTTGCAGACAGTTGGGTGGTCATTGTGATGAACTGACACACACCAAACTGTGGAATGTGACACCTGGATCCTACCTCACTTCGTACCAACCCCACAGCGGCACACAGGCCACCAACAGTTGTGATACAAACTCTAAACTTCACTAATTTTTCTTCTTAGAGACTTTAAACTGACACACTTTAAGAAACAAGTCTATATCAGAATAATGTCTTTTATATTCATCTAGAAAGTTGTGTTTTTCTCTAATTCAATGAAAAATGCCAAATAAAGCACAATGAGGCATCTACAAATATCTTAATTTGTCAGACTAATTGTCTAAAACCCCAAAATATTGATTTCACTGTAATGCGAGATCAAGAAAAGCAGTTAATTCTCACATTTCCTGAGTTGAAACGTGCCGATACATCACATATGATTGCTAATTTTACTAATAATCGATGCAGGTACAAATATATATTTCTCCACCTAATTGCAGATAACAGAGTTTCTCCTGGAGTGGAACTGACATATCATGATACCTTCTCTTATTGTGATGGTACACTGTCAGATACAATCATAACAGACAAGGCTTTTAAATGCACACATTTGCCAGTAAAATGAAGAAAACATCATAAATATACATTAAAAATATTGCGTATTTCTTGAACATTTTCTTTCTGCCCGTCAATGTTCAATGTGGGTCGATGCCAGTGTTTCACTTTAGAGCATTTTGTGGCTGATATCTGTGCATCACTTCCTGAAACAAGCACATTTTCGTGATTTTGCTCCTAAAAATCACATAACTGATGATCAAAATAGTTGCAGATCACATTCTTTCAGATCAGCTAGCTGGTTAATTGATTGGTGCAGCTCAAACAGGACACTGCACTGCAAAAAAGGGTAGCCCAAATATAAGATATAGACACTAAATTTGACAAGAAAAGACTTAAAACTAGTGAACTTATCTGTCCATGCAGCAAGTAAATTTTACTTGATAAGAAATCTTGAAATAAGATTTTTAATGCTCAATTTAAGATTGTACTGTGAAATCAAGGACTAAAAATGAGTAAATAACTTTTTAAACAAGCCAAATTATCTATTGTGTCTGAAAATAAGACTTTAAATCTTGGCAAGTCCCAGATTATTTGCAGTGTGCTAAATTCCTGCCCACAGGAGTCTTCAGAAATTAACAATATCTAACTTTTCTAGGAGTATTAAGTAAAGAAAATGAGAAAACAACAGAGGAACTGCAGGGAAAATCATCCAAACTGATATATTTTGTCATAAGTTTTATACTCACGGGTCCAGGTCGGACTGTACGGGAGAAGAGCTGAGTAAATACTGAGGACAAAGCGAACGAGTCATCGCTTTCTTTCCATCCACCTCACACAGACTCGAGAAGTCACATCACCACCAAACCCAACACAGCCTCAGCTATTGCCCCCTTTCCCAACCAGCCCCAGCAGGTTAAAGCTAAACTGAGCTCCTCTCGCGGACACTTGTGCCGTTCAGATTGATGACCTCTGCACACAAACGCACACAGCTACACAAACAGAAACAGCCACGCTGCACCACACACACACACCCAGCTTCCCACCGCCATGCAAGACTAGAGACTGAAACGCATCTTAACAGAAGCGTCCAGTGTAGATGCTGTCTGTTGCTGATGTCTTTGTTAGGAATGAGATTTAACCCCCCTTCCACCTCTGTGGCAGTGTGGTGCAGCTGTTCCACCATATTCATGCTCTTTGCTGAGGGGAAACACAGGAAGACCACGCCACCTGTTGCAGCCCCTTAATGCACCTTCGCCTCCCGCTGTGTGGACGTCTCACTCCAACACAAAAGCCAGTGTTTTCTCTGAGCACGCGAGCACAGGTGGCTGGAGGAGGAAGGTCGAGTTACAGCAGCGCCTCTCACAAACCGTCGCGGAGGACGCGTTCAGCCTCACATGGAGCTACCGCAGTACGTATCCAAGATGATAAACAGACAGAAGTGCGACTTTCTCCTCATAATGAAGCATAAAAAGGCATCAAAACAGTGTTTTAATAAGTAATCCCTGCTGTCAAACTACAGTCATAAAACCTGTCAAACAGCTCCCCTCTCTTTACTCTTTAATCTGTGCTGTAGGCCACAAGAACAGGTACATTAAAGATGTGGGATTTTATCATCGGTGCACAGACCTGTCTGAGAGCTCACAAATCTGTTCCAACAAGAATTTAAAGTGCACATTGACTCCAGCAAATACACACCTTCAGATAAAGCGTGTAATCTGGCTGTAATGTGTTGCTTGTCCTTGCATTTATTTGGCATAAACACAATATGAACTATTCAAACCAAAGGATTATTGCATAGTTTGCAGTGCTGCATAAATCTGATGGATTATACTCACAAAAATGGAAAGTAAGCATAACATACATTCTACTTAAACCCTCTGAACCCTTTCAAAAGGCAGGATTTCTTTCAAAAGTTGCCAAAATTACACCATTTATCTGAGTCAGAAAGTGTAAAAACAGAAAGGACTCTTGGATATCAACCATTTGTACCACTCGTGATGTGCATTTCCTTCAGCAAAAACAACCAGATCTGGATTAAAATTCTAATATCTTATTAAAATCACTTTATGCAATGTGTCTCGTTCACAAAAATGTAAAAAAAATAGCCCATTTTCAGAAATGAGTGTCTGTAAAAAACAAAAAAAAATTGTGATCCCTTTTATTACCAAGAAGCTATGACTGACTCAGCTGTGACCAACAGTCACGTGACAAAAATTCTGAGTTTTCAGGTGAACTGCAGGCTGTGTTTACACAGACAGACAAGTATGACAATTAAGTAGTAAAATATCAATAGTATATAGAGCCAACATTTTTTTTGGTAACATCTGTTATCACCTGGGAAATCTCAGACATGTTTGTTCTATTTTTGTCAAATAAATAATCAAAGAAATTAACTGAACAACTTAATTTTTTCCTCTTTTTTGGATTTGTGACATTACAGCTATGCTATGGTGCACACAAGACCTTTTGAAGGTTTCTCTACTTCTAGTCATAGTTGTGCTGTTTCCATAAACGCTGCAGGAATTTATATTGTAGTGAAAAACGAGGCCACAGTGAAGAAAAATGTGACAGCAGCAGACACAACTTCAACAACTTCACCAAGACAAACTGTCCATCCTCTCTCTGAAATTGTGTTCTACGACTCTATGACTACAAACGTCTCAGAGATCTTGCCTGCACACTCGACTCAACAACCCCGAACGCAGAATCCAAATTAACCCACGCCAAAAAACATCAGCACTCACCTCGCTCTGCTCTCTGGCTTTGAAGCCTCCGACAACACATGCAGGAGTCTGTGGCTCTGTGGGCTCTGAGGGGCTGCTGACAGCTGTCTAACCAGAGCCGAGGACCAGCCCCCGAGTCCTGGAGGAACCTGACATGTTCCGTCAAATGTGCTGCTTTTGTTGACTGAGGAGAATCACAATATTAAGGGCTAGCCAGGCAGAAAGTTTTCCCAGCACCCCCCTCCAGGCATCCCAATTCCTCAGCGGGGCGTAACCCGGCCGTTTTATCTGCACCCATCTCCCTCCTGTGTGTACACTGTGAGGGGGAACCGAGAGCTGAGCCGCTCAACTGGCCGGCCGTGTCAACAAAGTCTAGACAACCGCACTCTACCTGCGCTTTCCAGTCCCCACGGTGTTCACGGCAGTCGGATTCAGGCTGGTTATTAAATGAATTTTTGATCAAAATCTCACCTTTAACCTTACCACTTGCAGAAATTCAGCAGCAAGAGACCCAACAAAAGGAACATATGATGCTTTTCTGAATACTTATAACCTCTACATGGTCAGGGTCTGCTATACATCTTTATTCTGCACCTAAACCCCTGATTAGACAATCAGTTGTTGTTAAAAGTTCCGCAGTCCAGCCTTAAAACAAATAAGAGCCATGCTTTGACAGTTTTAGCTCCAGCTCAGTCCGTACGTCAGCATTTGCATACTTTAAAAACGGCCTTTTCTAATGTTTTACTGTCCGTTTTTACGTTTTAAGGCTGTAATGCCAATATATGCATTTACAGAAGATTCAAATGACTGAATTTTACCAGCAGAGGTTGTAATTATTGGCCCTTAAGAATGGGAAAAAGCGCAACATGTTCAAATAAGGGTGGTATTATGGTGCCAGAAAGTTCCTGCAAGTGTATATGTATGGATATATCCACATTTCCCACTGATAATACAGTGTTTGGTTGAAATTTCACCAACTTTGAAGCTTCTAACATCTGATAGTTTTCGCGTTCCTACATCCATATCGCCATTTCGTCAAAATGGCAAAAAAAAAAATGAAACCTTGGCTTATAAACCCTGCTACCAGTCAGATTCTACTCATGTTAAAGGCTTCAAAAGCTGGTGGAATGTCAAAGAAAGACTGTATTATTAGTGGGAAACATGAATGTAAACATGTATATACACTTACAGAAACTTTCCAGGGCCCTCGTACCGGCCTAGTTTGAAATCTGTTTTCCATTTTCAAGGGCCAATAATTCAAAATTCTTCATTTTCTTGAGCCATTTAATCATTTTTGATCAGCTGGAAACAATTCTGTCTGGGTCCTCTCAAAATTTCACGTAAGACGTTTAACCAAAATTGGTTAGTTTCGGGTCCCAATTGACAAACAAGTAAACTCTGTACAAAAAATCTGAGACGATGCGGTGACATACTTCCTGAATTCTGTTCGATTTGACCCCATTATTCATTTTCACAAGTCGGCTACATGATTTTCTCACAGCCTTTTCCTGACTTGAAAGATCATACATGACCCCCGTGAACTCTCTAATCTGCAGCGTTAGAAATAAAGGATTACAGATAAACATGACAATAAAGAGATCAAGGCGCTGCAGACCTGCTGATCTATAGAGACAATGCAGAGCCTGTCAGAGTGCAAACTGCCTCCAGTCCTTCTGATGGCACCAGATGTCGGCCTGCATTGTTACACGGATTACTCGAGCCGCTCAGCAAACACCTCCAGGTGTGCATTCCACAGCGGGAAGGGGAAAGGTGGGAGCCGCTCCTCTGATCAATAAAAACGCTGACTTTTCTCTGCTATCAAGACGCCTCCTCCTTAAGAGGAGCTTCTCTGCTGTTAAAAACCCAATCTGAGCTCTGTGACGGAGGCGGAGATGAAGGGAAGTGCGATGGGTGGCTAATCTACGGTCTGAGATGTACACCTGGTCTCACACGGTCTCTAATCTTTGGAGGAAGAAGCAGAAATTAGAGGCTGCTCCACCACATCCCTCACATCGGAGTAAACCAGCGAGGGCGTGCAAACGTTCAGCACAACTGGCAGTCAGAGGCGAGGCATTGTGATGAGAGTCGGGATCAGGAGTGGGTGGAGATGAAGGTTTAAGTAGCATTCAACAATGACTGATTAGTTGGCGACTTTTAAATTAACCGGCAACTACTTTGATGATCAGTTGGAGTCTTTTATTTAAGAAAAAAGCGTCTAAATTCTCTGTATGTAGTGTCTTAAAATGAATATTTTCTGGTTTCTTTTCTCCTCTGACACAGTAAAATGAATTGTTTTGAGTTATCTTTCTTTTTTTTAATTACAAAAAGGTCTTAAATTCTTTGATTTTAGCTTCTTCAATGTAAATATGTTCTGGTTTCTTTGCTCCTCTGTGCCAGTAAACTGTATATCTTTGGGTTGTAAACAAAACAAGACATTTTTGGACATCATCTTGAATTTTGGGAAACACTGACTGACAGTAGATAGACTGGTGACCTGTCCAGGGTGTCCCCTGCTTTCACCCTGAGTCAGCTGGGATAGACTCCAGCCCCCCCATGACCCTAATGAGGAATAAGCGGTGTATAGATAATGGATGGATGGATGGATGTTTGACAGTATTCACCATTCACTGACATTTTATAGACCAAACAACTAATCGATTAATCGGTTTGAATATTATTTTAAAGTCTGAACCCTCCGATTCCAGCTTTTGAAATGTGAAAATTTCTGGTTTCTTTACTCTTCTATGACAGTAAACTGAATATCGTTGGTTTGTGGATAAAACAGGACATTTATGGACATCATATTGACCTTCGGGAAACACCGACTGACAATATTCATCATCTCATAGATGAAAAAAATAAATCCATTAATCGTTTTGAATATTTGTTTTAAGAAGAAAAAGGTTTCAATTCTCTGATTCCAGCTTCTTCAGTTGTAATATTTTTGTTATCTTTGCTCTTTTATGACAGTAAAACTTAATATCTTAAGAGATTACAGAATTTTCTGACTTTTTTTTTTTTTTTAGAAAAACCAACTAATCGATTAATAATAAAAACAATCCACAAATTAACCAATGCTGAAAATTATTGGAAGTGGCAGCCCTATTTAATACTGTGCAAAAATCGGATCCTATCTGACATAATGAAGATGACCGAACAAGTACAAACGCTCACATTTGTTGTATTTCCAACAGCATGACAACTAATGTAGAAACAGTTAGTCAGTTATGTGATTAGTCCTTGATCGAGTTATCATACAAAACAGCTGATTCAAAATAGGTTTTTCCTTCGTTTAACATCACTGTAAACTGAATTCTTTGTTTGTTTTTTTGTTTGTTTTTTTAGCAACTAGTCAGAATACATCAGAAAATTTAATGTGAATTTTCAAAAACAAATTAGTCTTTTACTGGAGTAAGTTTAATCGGTGTCTGGGAAACGGACTGATAAAAAAAAAAAAGCTACAACTAAAAATGCAATGAGATAAAACATGACTCTTCACAACAAACAGTCAGATAACTGGAGACAAACACATTTTATGAAACTATCCACCGTGAATCTGCAGCTTGTTAATTACTATGATGCTGAGAAAAAAAGAAAAAAAAAAACACGTCCTCATTTCCAGTAAACTGAAGGACGCAAGACACAGCGATAACCATCACAAGACTCATTATAGCAAGTCAGTGTCGGTGCACCTGATAATTTGCACAAATAAATGCACATCTAAAGGGAGGGAAGGGGAGAGGAGGGGGGGGAGACAAGGGGAGGAGACAACGATAGGGAGGGTGAGGTGTTTCCTGTTTCCACTGCTCTAATTATACCTGTCTCCTGAGGATTGGACCTATCAGGAAGGAGGAATTCTGTCATTGTCCCAGAAATGAGCCTTTATACTTTCCTGCATCTACAAGTTTGCATAAATTTGAACATAAAATGAGAAAAAGAACAGAAAACACACCGAATTTTCAGTTTAGGCCATGAGAGAAATCCATATTGAGCACACACATGTATTAAAAGTGTTGTTATTTTGCAATTTCTTCTTATTCTGTGCAAGTTTATGTAAGAAATGTGGCTGTTTTGTGACTCTACACGCTTCTACGAAATGACAAAAGCGCCCAAAACAAACAGCAAACTTCCATTCTCGTTGCACCGATGTGTTTTACGCAAAGTGTTGCTGCATTTCTTTCCTTTAGCAATTGAGAGCGCCCGTTTTATATAAACCAAAGGCTCCCTCCTTCTGTTTGTGAGTTGTTGTCAGAATAATGATTCCTTCCTGTTTAAAGATGCAGAGGAAGATACGACTCCTGACCCTCTTTTTTTTTTAATTATTTGTGGCTCTCGAGTCTGGAGCAAAGTGTTTTTGAGCCTCCAGAGACACTTTACTGGCTCGCACACAACAGCAAAAAGTAGGTTTTTACTGCTCTGCTGCTTTACAGCTTTTTAACAGTTGCACACTGCTCTCCTCTAGTGGACAACACAAAGATGGAGGACTGTTCTGCACAAGGCAACAAAACTTTCAGCTGTCAAAGCTCCTGCAAACTTTCTGCCCCTGCGAACAAATTGTGCATTATTAATAATCTGTCTGACAACCCTGGTTTGTAATGAGTCTTGGGTCATCTATTAGTATGCAAATAAAGGGGAGGCAAGCTGAGAGGGGAGGAGGAGGAGGTGGTGGTGGGTGACAGGGGGGGAAGGCAACGAGACAGAAAGAGATGGAGAGGGGAGCCTGCAGGGGGAGAAAAAGCCGTCGCATTGCCGGGCAACCCTCAGCAGCCGGAGAGAGAATGTGTACAGTGGTCAGGAGGCTGCTTCTGCTTACTCTCACCAACAGAGATAATTGCCTACAAATACTGGAAAACCAATTGTGAGAAATGACTGTCAAGAACTGTCTAATTTGCAAAAGAAACAACAGCAGCGGCACCGAGAGGCTTCTAACGGCGGTGAAGAGACGCTGGCAGATGAGTTTGCCGGAGCATTTTCCTGAATTGTTAACGAGCTGTCATAAAGCGCTCTGGAGGCTTTCACACCGAGCCCCGAAACCCGGAGTCCGCCTCTGAATAAACAGCTTTTATACTGTTCTCTCAGCATTTGAATCCATTGTTACACTTGAATGATAATGCATGCTGGTTAATAAATATCTGCTTTGTTCGGTTGCAGTCTGATTTCAGTCTGATTATTCGGTTTGAGTAATTTTATTGAAAGAAAACAAATTGAATATCTTTGAGTTGTGGAAAAAAAAAAACAAGACTTAAAAGAACGTCATCTTGAAGTATTGGGAAAAACTGATGGATATTTGTCAGCATTTTGTGACATTTTATAGATCACACATTTAGACGATTAATCAATTTAAGTCATTTTCAAGACAAAAAAAAGTTAAAATTCTGATTTCAGTTCCTTTAATGTGAGTATTTTCTAGTTTCTTTACTGTTCTATGACAAAAGAATTTGTAAATTCTTTGAGTTGTGGGAAAAACAAGACATTAAAAAGGGACATCCTGAGTTTTTTGTGGATTTTTTGCCATTATGTGACATTTTTTAGACCCAGTGACCTATTGATTGGAGTAAAGAAAGGAGTCTAAGCTTTGTTTTGATCCAATTAAATTAGAGCATTTTCTGGTTTCTTTGCTCCTCTGTGACAGTAAACTGAACATTTTTGTGTTGTTGATAAAACAAGACTTTTAAAAGGACACCTTGTTCAACCTTGGGAAACACTAATCGACAGATTTCTGACCAACCAACTCATCAATTCATCAGTTTGAGATTGAATTTAAATTCATTGAATTACAATGAATTTAAATTTTGTTTTCAGCTCCTTTAATGTGAATATTTTCTTGTTTCTTTCTTTCTATATGACAGCGAACTGAACATCTTTGGGTTGTTGACAAAACAAGACTTTTAAAAGGACACCTTGTTCAACTTTGGGAAACACTAATCGACAGATTTCAGCATTTTCTGCTATTTCTGACCAACCGACTCATCAATTCATCTGTTTGAGAAACTTAAATTTAACAAAAATCCTGTTTTCAACTCCCTTAATATGAATATTTTCTTGTTCCTTTGCTCCTCTATGACAGAAAACTGAACATCTTTTGGATTTTCTTGTGGACCAAACAAGACATTTGTCCTCCTGGGCTTTGGGAAGCACTGATTTATGGACCAAACAACTAGTACTTGTGTGCAAACAAAACATTTAAAACCGCGACAACAGAAACTGAAAACCAAAAACATGAAACTTCAGTTTGCTCTCAGGTGGCTGCTGTGTGTTCCGTCTGTAAAGAGCCTTGTCAACTTTTTGAACCTGGCTGAAATTAGCGCAAAGAGAAGAACACTTTCTCCTTTTTGTGTGTGTGTCAGACTTGAGAGTCAGAATTAGTGAACCGTTTTCCCTCCAGATTCAATTCTGCTCAGCTTAGGGCTTAATCAAGTGGAAATTTGGAATAGGGGGCGGCGGGGGTGGTCAGGGTTGGGGTGCAGGACAGAATGGAGCAATTGTTCAAATAAAGGCCTCATGTTGAATCCGCTTTGATGTCTCTCTGGGGGATGTGCTGGGATTTTACAGTAGCATTTCACCCCATTTTTTTTCTCCTTTGCACACCGCTGGAGGAAACTGGAGCCTTTGCAAGATGATGCAAAGTTGGATGCTGACATGCTGTTTTTTTTTTTTTTTACCCAACAAGCTTACAAAGATGCATTTAAAACACCAGATGCATAGTTGCTCTGTTTCCACATTCCTCAAAAATGTTGTCAAAACCTTGCTGGACACCCAACAATATCAACATTCAAGTGAGATTCCCCTTCAGTTTGCCCCACGTCTATACAAGCAGACAGGCTCCCACTGATCTATTGTGCTGCAGTCTTTCTCATGCATGTCTTGAATGAAAGCCAGCGTATCGATGGTCTGAGGATAATCACGTTTTCCTGAGACAGGCTTAGCTGCACTAAATAAGCCGCACAGAAAGAGGGAGGAAGAAAAAAAAAAAACCCTAACAAAACTGTTGTATATTGGAGGAGGAAGGGAAAAAAAAAAAGCTGCAGCCAGCAACGACTTTAAAGCTTCATAAACAGAATAAAACGTGAGGAATGCAAGAAAAAAAAAAACAGGATAAAGTCTGGTGAATGCTGAAGCAGGAACAGACAGGAGAAGGAAAAAAGTTTAGGGAAACATGCACTTTTTGTTTTGGACACCTTTCTTACCTTTAGTCCTGCAGCAGGTGCACTTGGCACACTTTAGTGATGGGCTCCAGAAACCGTCCACTCTCCAAAAGAAAAGAAAAAATAAAATTCCCCACTTGTTGCTGAGTCAACCAAGCCCCCCACAAATGCAACTTCAACAGCAGCTTTTTTACGCATTTAAAGCCACAAAATTTCTGGATCGCTTTCCATCGTGCGTCTGCGCCACGTCGCTGAACGCACTCGAGGTGGAGGTTGGTGGTTGTCAGACTTTACTGCAGGTTCTCCAACGCGTACAAAGTGGATATTTGCATTAGGCCGACCCTCCCCTCGCCTTTCATAGCTGCCATTGTTTGTCTCGGTCGGGGCTCGGATTCAGTCCTTCTCTAAATCCCTGACGGACGGAGCAGGGAGCGCAGCTTTCTCTAAACCCGGCCTGGCAATTAACAAGCGCCACAAAGAAACTATTATACCGGCAGTTTTTTTTTCTCCTTTCTTTCTTTTTTTTTTTTTATCCATTATGCATTAAATAACTGCTAGTTTTAAAGCAGAAGTGTAGCATAGCTGAGGATTGTGTTGCAGCAGAGCACGTTGCTGGGTTTTACCGTAATGACAGGTCTGCATGTGCTGCAGCTGATGGAAATACCTGAAATAGCTGCATATGAAAGACAAGAGGATTTAGGCATTCCCACTCAGTGACATCAGATAGCACAGGCTTGCCTTAATGATGTGTATTCAAACCTCAAGCAGTTTTTTGTTTTGAAAATACAACCACTTAGTCAGTGGTGGAAGAAGTTTGCAGAATTTTACCTTCACTGAAATTTTAAAACACGTAAATGCCAAATGTTGATTTAAGCTGAATTTATATCCCACCAAAAAGGATTCTCCTGACTGGAAATGACAAACACTTGACAAAAGATGGTACCAATTTCTGTTTATTTTCTTGTACAAATGTATTCAAATTTTGGGGAACATGCAACTTCTACAGCATTCCAAATGGTCCTTGTGATTTCTACCATCTTCTGCAGGATTCCAACACACTATGAACTGAGAACAGATGAAACAATAGTTC
Organism: Stegastes partitus; assembly: GCF_000690725.1. Classification (NCBI taxonomy): domain Eukaryota; kingdom Metazoa; phylum Chordata; class Actinopteri; family Pomacentridae; genus Stegastes; species Stegastes partitus. Next base: position 308,940 of record NW_007578144.1, on the reverse strand, counting down.
TATAGTCAGTTACTAGTCAACAGAAAGTCATGGTTAAAACCAAAAAGCTCAGTGAGCTGCTGTTAGAGTCCATTACCAAACAAAAGCTCCTGCTCAAAAGATGTTTAAAGGCTATAAAGTTGTATCCAAGTGTTTCCAAAGTTCCACACTGAAACATGTCAGAGGGCTGCAGGAGGACAGACGTGAGCCCTGCGCTGGAAGAATGGTGGTGGCCAAGAAGAACCCAAGGATCAGCACCAAGAGCATCCTGATGAATGTGAGCAGTTCTGGTAGCAACATGTCAATCAGACACTCCAGCAGACCAACAACAAGGCTGGTCTCCATGGAGACCAAGGAGGATCCACTTCTCCAAGAGAGACGCACTAAAGCTCAGCTGGACAAAGAAGGAAGCTTTTGGTCATTAGTGGTCAGATGAGATGAAATTAGATTTGTTTGGACACATGGACGTGGCTTTGGTTTGGCGAAAAGCAGTCAGACATGGTGGTGGGACGTGATGCTTTGGGGTGTTTTTCAGGCAACCTTGTAAACATGAGAAAAGAGAACAACATTGAGATTGTGCAGGAAAACATCAGACAATCTGCCAAAAAAAAAACACAGGCTCCTTGGGCAGCATTGGAGCTTCCAACAAGACAATGATGTGAAACATGCAGCAAAAGTGGAAGAGATGGTGAAGAGGAAACAATGAGGAGATGTTGGAGCGGCCCAGCCAGAGTCCAGACCTGAATCCATCCAGAGTCCAGACCTGAATCCATCCAGAACCTGTGGAGGAGCTGAAGAGCAGAGTGATGGAGAGGAAGCCTTCAAGCTCAAAATCAGATTGGAAAATAAAGTCTCTGATATGAATTAGTGAGAAAAGGTATGAATCATTCCAAGTATCTCAAATTCATCATGAAGAGGTCTGGCACAATGCCTTACCAGCACTTCTTTAGGTCATTTCCATCCAGAAGAAACCTGTTGATCAAATAAGAATTCCCAAAAATCAAAACTGGGTATGGATCATTTTGGGCTGTGTTGTATTTTAAAACCTTATTTTATTATCCGTTGTGTAACAAAAGTTGTCGAGTAAATGAAAGGGCAATATTTCCCTCTGAAATGTAGAAGCATAAAATAAAAGTAGTACCATGACATTGTGCTTACCAACAGTGCTTGAGCAAATGCACTTCATTACTTTTCATCACTGCATTTAGTTGAGCTCCAAACATCATTCTTGTCCTTGTAAATAGCAGTCTCCTCATCACAGGGACACTTTGTAGATGTTTCAGAGTTTTCTTTTCCTGATGAAGACAGTCTGCTGCAACCAAAAGCTCCAGAACAGCTGCTCAACGGACCTCCAGGTGAGGTTCTTTAGTCGATTATTAACCAGATTCACCTGCTGTCGGGTTGAAGAGAGGCAGCAGGTTTTTGTGTTTTCCTGATGGAGCAAATAGTTTGTATTTACACGCAGCTTAGACGCTGTGTTCATTTATCCAGAGCAGATTTGTGCACTTTTACACTGAAAACTCTGTCATGTTTATATTCCCTCCATGATTCCAGCAGGTGTTTTTATGGAGAAGACATAAAATGAGTCAGTGTTTATCTACGGGTATTTGAATAATTCTGTTTTGAGGAAGTTCAGCAGTATAAATAATCTGGTACCTGTTCTGTTTCCAACTTCTTTAAATGCAGCTCCAATAAATCAGCTGTTCAACAACCTCCTGTCATTGTTTGTGACTAATCACTGCCACCTAGTGGTTGACTGAGATTGATCAAAACCAGACCTGAGAGCAGCTTTAAGGCCTCAGAGTCACAGTAACGTAACTGACGTGTGACAGAAGTCGACTGTTTATCAGCCTGTCCGGTCACTGGATCTGATATTCATCATTTTTCTGATTAAAATAACTTTGTTTTAACTGATCCCCAATCAATACAATCTAAAAATGTGTTCCTTTGGCTCTGATGCAGCACCTCTCTTCTTCTATAGTCACTGCTCTTTATTAGGAGCATCATGTCTCTGAGTGATGCTGAGGAACTAGTCCATGCATTTATTGCATTGAGGCCAGACTATAGTAATTTCCTATTATCAGCATGTCCCAATGACTTTCTGAAAAACCCCAGCTGATTTAAAATGCTGCAGCCAGAGTTCAAACAGGAACAAGAGGGATCATATTTCTCCCATATTAGTTTATAGTTAGTTGCCCTGACCCATCCTTCAGTTATGCTGCTCTAGACATATATCACTAATTTTGTGTTTTCTCCCCACTGAACTTCTCTGCGCTTGTTGTTCTCCTCTGCATTGTTTATCTCTGTTACTTCTCTCCGTCACCCTCAGATGTCTGCCCTCCCTCAGCCATTTTTCTTGTTAAAAGCCACGATCACCAAAGAGGTCGATATTTGGATTTGGAGGATTTTTCTCTAACACATAGAACTGTACGATGCCCTGAGATGACTCATGTTGTGAATTGGTGCTATATAAATAAAACTGAACTGAACAGCTCTGTGATCTGAAGCGGTTTCCCATCTGCTGCACCATCTGATTGGTTAGTAGTTTTAAATGAACGGATTTAAAACAAAAAGTGTTTTAATTTTGTGTTGGAGTTTGTGTTATTCTAAATTTTGACAGTATTTTCCCTTTTGCTGCAAATATTGATTCCAAATGTTGGCTATCAGTCTCCTTGATTGCCAATAATTGTATTAGAAGTGAAAAAAAAAACATGGATCAGAAGAACATCTGTTCGGTAATATGTGCCATTAAAGCACAATATCCAATGAAAAACAGGAACGTTGGGCCTTGGAAGAGCCCAATCTGTGTCACAATCTGATTTTCTTATTTCAGTTTGGATTGTTCTTGCATAGTTGGTAAAGACATTTGCTTTTTAATTATTAAACTACCACAAACTAACTTTGACATTTCAGCTGTAGCCACCATCAGAGCTGTAGCTAACAATTATTTTCAGTGTTGAACAATCTGTCAATTATTTTTTTTAATTAGTCAATTCGTTTATCATCTATAAAAGGTGGAAAATTGTGAATTCGAACGCAAAGATATTCAACTTGCTTACTTTACCGCAAAATATTCACATTTAAGAAGCTTTTATTTCCCGTAAAATAGTATTTTAACTAAGTAATGTATTATAAAAATATCTGGAAATTAATGTAATCTATATACTGCTTAATCCTCACTAGGGTC
>NW_007578144.1:304130-305366 GCF_000690725.1 Stegastes partitus | reverse complement strand
TCAAATTGGCTATAGTAAGTATGGGTGGGAGCCATTTGCATATAGCAGATAATAATTAAGAGCATTTCACTTGTGTTCTGGTTCTTTAAAGACTAATTTCCTTGTGATAATTACCACAAAACCATTAGGCAGCACGAGGCTAATCAATTTGCTGCTTGATCAAATTACAGCATAAAACTAGTGTGAGTTCATTTAATTAAAAATACTATAAATCCAAATCGTACACTCAGATTCTTAATTGGAGCATTAAAAAAAAATCTCTTTTAATCCACAGAGCGGCAGCAGATTCTTCCTAATCGAGTGTGCTGTGAGGAAAAAACGAAAGAAACCGTTCCTGCGATCATATAAATGAACTATATAACGTTTATTAAAATATATAAAAGACAAAATACATATATGCATAATTATATCCATGATGAAATATGCATATAGAGTATAATAATTATACAGTAAAATGTGTTTACATATATAGATTTGTTTTTATACATATAGCAAGATATTTTTGCATTAAAACTGGCAGTGGTGATTTCATACTTCCCCCCCCTCCCCATTAATAGGAAACCCCTCACTCCACAGCGCACCTCCGGGAGAAGGAGGCCTCTGTGAGAAGCTCGAGAGCAGCAGCACCTTTACACCTGAGATCCATGTTTTGGAAAAAGGTCTCACACAGAACGTTATAGCTTCCAGGGACTTTAAGCTTCAGAAAGAGGGAAAACAAGGTTGTTAAAAGTTAAAAGTCATCTGATGTGTTCTTCTGAATGTGTGTAACGAGTGCAGCCATCCCAGCAGAAAATCTACAAAAAAAAAACAAAACAAAAAAAACTGTGCCACACATTTCTTAACAATAACATCCTTCTGGTCCAATATTATCTGCCTTCCTCTAAATCTCAGGATATATCTGTTTAGCTCGCAGGAGGAAGATTTTTTTTTTAAAAAAGGAGAGGATCCTGGACGGAGCGTGAGAAACTCCCCCCAGTGGGATAAGTCCTTCAGACTGGTGTGGTTGGTTGTGGTTGGTCCTGTACAGCTTCAGTCACTGCACGCTGAAGGCGGTCATGTCTGGTGGTAGTGGTGGTAGTGGTGGTGGTGGTGGTGTTCGTGGTGGTGGTGGTGCTCGTGGCGCTGCACCATCGGAACCACGAAGCCGGGGCTGCCGGGAGGGCCGGACACCTGCTCCCTCTCCAGGCTGGGCAGTACCGAGGGCACCGGGGGCTGCTGCTGCTGTTGCTGCTGCTG
>NW_007578144.1:301441-302414 GCF_000690725.1 Stegastes partitus | reverse complement strand
AGTTCTAAATCCTGACATCCAGCTTTTCAGTTTTTCTGCAAACGGGCAACGCTTTGAAATATGGCTTAATCCTTGATTACAAATATTCGTTATTGGCCCTTAAACAATCCGTTTATCCCTAATCAAAAGTGTGACAGTCACACAAGGCGGACGGCATGAATTTGTAAAACTACTGACAAGACAGTTTAAACCCTGGGACAGATGGACGTCTTACACTGCAGCCTTCGCCATTTGCTACTTGCCTAAAATGCACGTCCATGTCAATAACACAAACACTATGTCTTTTTTTCGGCTGTATATTTGTTCTCGTGTACTAAATGAATCCAAAAATCTCTCCGTTACCACTCCTTGAATTTGTAAATTCCAATTTGAACACAATGTTTTGGTTGCATTTTGGTAGGAGAGGATAAATGTACAACCAGAGAGAGGCGCTGATGCATATGTTCCTGATTGTAGAAGAGCGGCATGCACATGTGGTAGGACTGAAACATTTATCAATTTTAAATGTGCATGTGTTGCTTAAGGGTTGTTCCATATTGCGTATTTGTGTGTATTTTGTGTTGCCGCTGCTGCTGCTGGGGTATGCTGCAATCAAAGCTAATAATTAAACAGAATAACCCTTTACGCTGAACTTTATGGACAAAATCACATTGAAAATTCTTGCAGAGACCTTATAATTCTACCTGGCTGATCAGCTGACCACAGGACAAACCTTCTACTCTGATACTCTTTAAGCACCACTGACTGAAAAGACATCCTTCTCCACCTACCCTCTAGGGGACAGTGTTGATCTGTGAATTGTCCTTCTTTCAGCTCGCCGTTCGGAAACTCCTGGGACAAGGAAAGAAATGAAGAGAGGGAGACAGAGAGAGAGAGGAGGAGGAGGAGGAGGGGGTTCGGAGATGTAAGTGAATCTACAGTTCAGACCACAGACACAGAGAAAACAAACAGTTCCAGCTAAAGCATTTCCTAC
>NW_007578144.1:295335-300986 GCF_000690725.1 Stegastes partitus | reverse complement strand
AAAAAAAAAAAAAGCATGACAAAGGGATGGAAAGGAAAAAAGCTCGGCTGTCAATAATCTACTCTATATCCAGCATGAAACAGAACCACAGTGTGTTCGTAACCGTCGCACACATGTGGAGGCACACTGAAGGCAAACACACACAGCCCCATTCTTTAATTACGACTGGATTGTGGAAACAATGAAAATTAAGTGCAGCACAGGCCCTAAACCACAACTATTTAAACAACAAATGATTCATCTTATTTACGTCATTCTCGGCCCTCTAAGCTGCTCCACACACACTTTGAAATAAAATCTCACCAAGATTGAATCAAGGAGGCCCACTGAAACGAGACAAATAAAAAACAGATAGATGCGAGAAAACAAAAGAACTCCATGTACCTTCAACAGAGCCGAGGCTCAAGCGAGAGTCCGAACATCTGCATGCGTTTAGGTGAACGAGCCCCCCCCCACCCCCTTTCTACCCCCTTTTTCTTTCTGAGAGTAATCACAGCGCCAGGGCCTGCGGTTCTATTTAACAATCTCAAAGCCCCCTGATTATTCCTCACTTCAGAGGATGATACCTCCAGCCTGTAATCTGGTCCTGACCTTCACCGCTTAGGAGGTGGAGGAGGAGGAGGGGAAAGGCCCCGTTGAGTCTCAGGGTCAAGGCTTGGACGCCCCCCACCGCCCTCCACCTCCCCTTTGCAAATTGGCCACCGGAGACATCGAGAGTCAAGAACGGGCCTTGAGGCGAGCAGAGGAGTGGATGGAGGCAGGAAAGAGGGCAAACAAAGATGGGGAGAAGAGAGCAGCAGATAAGCGTGGAGGCCGAGGAGGATGCTGCTCGAGAGATAGGCCCTATCTTGTTGGCGGTTTCTGGGAGAGATGGAGGTGGGTTGGAAGGCTTCTGGGAGAGGTGGAGACAACCGGCACCGTTTCTTGGGCCCCAAACAAGAAGCAGTCTTTAATCATCAAATGCACACACTAGAAAAAAGAAAAAAGAAAGAAANTGGGACTGAGGCTGCAGGGGGGTTTTGGACGGGGACAGGGCCTCTCTGGTTTTGGCCCTCAGGCGTTTACTGTGACTGTACTGCAGCGGGTGCTGGTGGTGGTTGGACGAGGGCTGGGCTTGGTGCGGCAAGTGGTACACATCCTGCCCTCCGTGGGCCGCAGCGCTGCCACTGTGCAGCACGGTTTGCAGAGGAGGGTGGTAGCCGTGGCATTTAGTGGATTTGCCGCCTCCGCCACCCCCGCTGTTGCCTCCGTTCCCTTTGTAGGCTCCTTTGGGGGATTTGAGGAACTGCGTGCCCTTACTTCGAGGCTCTGAGGCGTTGTAGCTGTCGCCAATGACCTGCGAGCGGCGATGGTGAACGACTTGGGCTTCGGGTTCGTGGGAGCGGGAGCGGCTCTGGCTCTGCGAGCTCCGACCGTGAGGCTCCTGAGGGGGAAAGACGGGGGTGGTTCCTGAGGGACGAGACAGGGGAAACTGACGATTAGGCCTGAAAAATTACTCATATATTATCTGCCTTCTCCTAAATCTCAGTATATAAGATTCAAGACCTTTATTCGTCACAATTACACACAGTATAACACGCAGTGAAATATATTTAGCACCTGTTCCAGACCAAAACAACAATAAAGAGAATAAGAATAAAGAATAAAAACACACAAGAAATGACTACAAGCAAATAGATAGATATAGATAGATAGAAATAAGCAAAATAAATAAATCAAAGTGTCAAATAGTGAAAAAAAAAGTATATAGACAAGGTGAAAAGTAAACAGTTTGATTGTATATCTGAAAGATTTTTTTAAAAAAAGATCCTGGACGAGTGTGAGAATCTCCCCTCAGTGGGATAAGTCCTTCACACTGGTGTGGTTGGTTGTGGAGAAGCTACGTAAACTATTATTAAAATCGCAATGTGGCCAAAAATTGTGCAAAATCCACATCACAAAAGCTGCAATTTTTCAATAAAGGTAAAATGTGTCACAGAATATCTTTATAAATGATACACAAGCCTACAAATCATATTATCCAGACATAAAGGAACATCCCATCATCATTAACTAGCTTGTTTGGAAAATAAATGCAAAAATGATCATTAACACTAAAACCATGACTCATGTTGCAATATCTGTCACTATTTTTTGTTTTTTTAGCTCTACTTAAAATGTTGAGAGTTTGTCTTCTGTGTCTCTCAACCTGCAGCCTCCCATTATAATATAAGAAGAAGAATTTGGACATTTTTTTAAATAATAAAAACCTTCAAATCTGGAGGTGTAGTTCTCGATACCAGCCAGGTCCAGGTAGTGATTCCTCCTCTCCGTGTTCTCGTCCACACAGTAATGTTGGCCCTCAGCGGCTGCTGGCTCACTGCTCTGCCCTTTGCTGCTGTAAATGAGTAAAATGAAAATCAGCAGGAATAATGTACATATTTATATGCTACATTTAGTGCAATGTATGCTTTCAAGAGTCTGTGGCAGGTTCTGACCTGATGTATGAGGACAGTCGCTTGTCAGCTGATCGACCCTCCTCCTGGTGAGAGCGCTCTGAAGAGGACAAGAACAAGAGTTCAGGCTGGGAAAGATGCTCAGCAACATTCATACTGAGACTGTTTCCATATGATCCTCCTGCACCTTCACTGTGTGCTAAATTTGCTAGTATACATACAGTTAGGTGACAAATATTTCATACCCACATCAAATTTAAATTTATAGAGGATTTGTATTTGACCAATAGGTTTTTCCAACCAGAAATGATATAAAAAAGTGAAAAAAGACATTGCGTTAGAGGTGTTTGTTATGAATTTTAATTATTTTTTTTAGGGATTTTTTACTAAAAGTGCCAACTGCTAACAGTCTTCCCGCATGTGTCCTCTGGGATTTTGTTCCTCCAAGTGTCCATCTGCAGCTCTTTGAGCTTGAAGGCTTCCTCTCCATCACTCTGCTCTTCAGTTCCTCCACAGGTTCTGGATGGATTCAGGTCTGGACTCTGGCTGGGCCGCTCCAACATCTTCTCATTGTTTTCTCTTCACCATTTCTTTACCACTTTGGCTGCATGTTTCACATCATTGTCTTGTTGTACAGAAGGTGCATTTTTTCAAACATTTGAGATAATTTCAAGGAACACTGTTTTTTAAAATTTAAAGAGAAACCCATAAAAATGTCTAAAATGTACCCTTTACATGTCTAGCACAACGTCTTGCTGTGATTTGTCACTTGTTTTTGTCATTTCCAGCCAGAAGAAACCTATTGGTCAAATAAGAATTCAATATAAATTACATTTTGGCATGGCTGTGAATAATTTAAAAAACAAAAAAACATTGTAGAAGTGAAAGTTTGCAAAGATGCTGCTCAGTCACAGCATCGTGGCGACAGTGAGTCTCGTCTGAGCAACAATGCTGCTTTGACTTTCATTTACCTGCTCCTGTTTCTCTTCGGTGGCTCCTCGGCTCTGGAGTGACGGTCAGTTTGACCCGCAGAGTCTTGCTCTTGTTGTGGCAGGAGTGATTCACTGAGGCGTCCACCACATCATAGATGGTGTGCATCAAACTCGACATGTCCTGTAGTCACAGAAAACACACTTAGTCCAATTTACAGTCCTACTTTTGACAAATTAACATGTAAAAAGGACAGACTATATGTAGAGGCAGCACACACACACACACCTCTTTAGTAACTTTCCCGCTGTTGTCGAAGTCGTAAAGAGTGAAGATCCACTCCTGACGGTTGTCATCCTCCACAGAAATGTCACACTCCAGGTCCTGAGAACACAAATGTGAACTTCTTCAATGCACAGAAACAGTATGGATGGTTAAATCTGCATTTTTGTTTTTTCAATTATTAGTACAGTAATAAGACTTCTGTATTAAGCCAAAAGGAAAACACAGATGCATGTTTTTAAAAAAAAAAAAAAATACAGGAATGATTAAAATGTTGCTTTAATATCTGATTAAATTTATAAAGTCCAAAAAAAAGTTCAAAAAAAGTTACATTTAAGGCTAAAAAACAATACAGAAAATATGGATATCGCTGTAACACATCTGCTCTTTGCCAATTCAGGTTTAATATCAAAGTTGAGATCATTCTGACTCAAGCGATAAGATCTGACAGCTTGACTAAGTCCACAACTTGCTAAACGTTGTCTGGGATGATATTTCCAGAGCTACACAGAAGGCAGCAGAGGGCAGCAGAGCACAACTAATTTCACCCTACGTTACACTTTTCTCATCGTGATACCAGAAAACATGCATGTTTGGGGGCAAAGAGAAAAAGGTGGTGAGTCGTTCCACTCTGACCTCGTCTCTCTACTTTGTAGAATCCCTGTACCTCGTGTAACCGCTATTCTCAGTTACAACTTTCTGGCAGTAACTTTAATTCAGATGTATCTTGTAACATGGCCATAATTGGAAAAATAAACATCTGGAACACACTGCGGAGCCAGCTGCAGGCCGGCTGCAGAGCTGACACTGTGCGAGAGAGAGAGAGTGCATTTACAAGAGGGATGGTGGGCGACTCCGGGGAGGGACGGAGCCCTTTATGGTCTTATAATATCTCCTGAGCTCACATAACCGGCAGCGATCACCAAAGGGCACATCTGAGCAGTTCTTTAAAACGCGCGAGTCTAAACATTACAATCTATTTATTCTATTTATTGGTCCCTAAATTCAATCAGGATATGGTCTGGAGCGGAGTCAACATGCAGACAGATGTTCTTGTGCCGCTGGATGTGGAGGCTTGGATAGAGGTTGCTCTCCATCCATTTACTTTCAGACCTGTGTTTGAATAACTTTCACTCACTGGAACACTAAACAGTTTCAACACTCCTGGTTCTTGGCTTAGAAGAGGCTTTCAATCCTGCTACATGAAGTTGGAGTTTATTGTCTTTAATTGCATTTTGCTTCACCTGAAACCAGAATTTCAATTAGCTCTAATCCCTCCGTTAACAATTCCAAATCCAACTGAGTTGTAAATGATTTGCAATAACAAGTATTTATAACAAATTCCAACACTGAGGGGATTTGTAGACATGAGCTATGACCCCATGCTGCCACTCTGCTGCACACAGCTCCTGCACTAAACTTCTGAGTTGTCGTGAAGTTGTAGCCAAAGCGTATAACTACGTACATCCAGGCTGATGCGTTTCTTCCCCAAAGGTTTGGTTGCATCTCTGAGCGCCTCCCTCTCCCCGTCCTCCGAGTGCAGGTACTGCAGGTAGCTTTCACATCCCTCAGCCTTCTCTGGAGGAAGAACCACTGCAAACACAAGCATTTAAAGTTAGATGCAAACACGTTGACTTCTGATACAGAAATTAGGCAACTTTGTGTGTAGCTCTGTAGCTTGAGTTCTCTCACAAACCCCCACAAGATCAGAAATATTACAGAAATGTGCTTTTGTCTAGAAATGACATATTCAAACATGATAGAGCATGCATTCCAAAGAAAACTGCTCACTACACATTATGGCTGAACGCTCTGGGGGAAATATCTAATTGTGATTTTTTTTAATGACATATAGCAACTGCAGTTAATTTTTTTGTATAATTCAAAGCCAAACTTTAGTTCAATACGTGTAACAAATGTAAAATGTGAGGAAGCGTTGCCACGTAAGACACCATCAAAACTAGGGATCGACCGATTGTCCAATATTTTCCGTTATTTTTTTTG
>NW_007578144.1:267661-292440 GCF_000690725.1 Stegastes partitus | reverse complement strand
CAGAGGAACTTCAAAGACTGCCATTGATTCTTCTCATCCTCCCCACGAGGGACGCCGAGCAAGGTATAAGCACCTCTAAATGAAAGACAAGATTCGGCGTTAAATATAATGAAACGAATCAATCAAGCAGCTGCCAAAAGTGAATCTCGCCTCTAATTTAAATTCAGATATCAGGAGACGTCTTGCTGAGTTTGCGATGAGGGGACCAGCGGGGGTTTGTGTTGAACACATGGCTTCCTTCTGCCCCACCACTCCCCACCACCGTGCTCATTACATCCATCGGGGGAGCTAATGAGAGAGCAGGCTGGGTCTGACCGCAGTCTGCAGTTTAACGTCTAAACACATGGCATCTCCATCCACATCGCCCACGGTGTCGGGGCCCAAAATCTGCCCACCACATGTGTAATTAACTGCTTTCTTTCTGGCATCTGGCGGCTCTCATTCTTTCGCTATCAGATCACAAAACTGCTCTGTAGGCGACGCAAAAAAACAAAAAAAAAGCAAAGTTCCTTTTCCCGCACCTGAAATCCTTGATATCTCTGCAGTGTATCGGGCATGTGTGTGTGAGGACAGACACCTCAGCAGGACTGACAGGGAAATGATAAGGTATTAGATCTCTGCTGTCTTAAAAAAAATGCAATACGCGCTGACAGTGTTCCATGTAAACAGGTCCCGTCTCCCTCCTTGACATAAGAGAAGGAGAGAAAAGGTGTGTGATGTTTGTTCCTGTTTAATGCAGCACTTCTGCCAAGCTTCCCTAAAGCCTCAGCCTACTGCCAGACTTTTATGTGGGATAGGGTAACCAGGGGAAGCTTTCATAGCTCCCTACCAGGTGACATCAGACATCCCCCCTCTCTGCCTGCCTACCACCCATCCTCCCACTGGAAAACACTGCACATCTTTGTTCTCACATCTCCCCTCTTCTAGCTCACCCCCTAAATATAAGTGCACACACCTTTTTTCTAGTGTATTCTTCAAACCATACGATGCACAAGTCATTCTGTAAATCTTCACAAACAAGCAGGAGGCCAACAGGAGAATTGTTTACACAGTTCCTCTGGCATCGGGCCGTGAAACATGGCAACTTGATCAGACGTCTGGATCCAAACTGGAAAAATACAGGATACCGTTGGCTTCCTTGTCAAGTTGCTTTTTACTTCAGGAGTTTTGCTTTAATTGTCATGCTTGAATTTTCAACAATGCTTCGTATCGCTGTGTGCAGATCCTTATCCAAACCAGGCCAACAATCCCAGTTATTTCCTTAACTCGACACAGAGAGCGCCTTGGGAGACGAATCCTGAGCGAGTTCTCCAGGACGTACACAGTTTCTAGAAACACAAAGTCACCTGGAGCCGACACTTAAGAGGGCGCCACAGGAAAAGCCTCGGCGACCGCCGGGCCGACCAGCATTCCTGCTCCCGCTGACCATTAATTGGACCTGATTGTGGGGTTCCCCGATAATGAAAATGAAGCAGTATCAATATAAAGAAAAGGAGCACCGGTTCGTAAACAAACCAGAGTGTAACCGGAGAGGGAGTGGGGCCATTGAGAAATAAAAGCCCTCCATTCCAGGAGAAACCAACTTGGCCTTGACTCAAAACCAGATGTGAGCGGTTAGAGTAGAAGAGAGGGGTGAGGAGAGGGGGGGACGGGGCTGTGCTGAAAATATGGGGGAGCTAAAGAGAGAAGGTCAGTTGCACAACTTCTGTGTCTTCTCTCGCAAGACAATAGAAGAACAATACGCTGCAGTCTTGATGGCTGAACAGAACGCCCCTTCTACTGTCTTCAGCTTTAAGTCGAGATAATTACGGTGCTCAGAGGCAAAAGAAGAAATCTGCTTTTTGCTGGTGCAGAGCAGCAATTAGGGCTGAACAATTTTCTAAGTGCGATTTTTCTGACATTCATTTGCGAGATAATTTAAGTCGAGCTTCAGTTCAGTATTCACTCTGGAAGAGATTCAGAACGTGTGATGAGACACCATCAAAATGGTGATAGTGTGAATTTAAACCCTGGAAGAGACACGCTGCAAAACCTATAAGGTGTCTATTAAATAATAAAACTGGGCTTATATCAGTCGGACTACAGTTGACATGCCTGAACCATCTAGTATATGTTGATCAGTGGACAATCTGCTCGAATTGAATAAAATTGAATAACAGCATTATTCCCATTATTGAACCTTCTGATTCCCAAAACCTGTTGGTGGGTTTAAAGGGCACATTGTCGTTGTTTTATTTTATCTTAATTGTCAAAATGAAACTGTTTAGAAAACACAAAGAATCACTGGATATTTAACTTTCTGATGATCCTTGAACTACTCATCTGTGACGTAGTGTCGGGTCAGAAAACCTAACCAGACCTAAGCTTAAAATTGTCATATTTAATTCATAACACTATTTTGTATTGAAAATTTGATTTTAAAAAATGTATGATTTACACCAAATGAATTCTGTAAAAAACTAAAAATTCCATGGTCCTCGATGCAACCAAGAAGCCATGACCACCTGAGCTTCCACCAACAGTCATGTGACGAAAATTCAGGGACCATTCGGCTGAACTGCAGGCTGTGTTTCGACAGTGTGGATGAGAAACAAGTCCGAAAACAAATTTAAAATGTAAGTGACTAAATATTAGAGCTCCCATTTCTTTTTCTCTTATTTTTAACACTTGTGGGCACTTGAGAAATGTTGCACATGTTGATTCCAGGTTTTTACACTTGTCATGAAGTAAATAATCAAAGAAATTCAACCTTTTCTATGATTTGTGGCTTTATAACTATGTCGCTCTGCACGGAGGACACTTTTGAGGTCTTTCTACTTTTAGTCAGAGTTGTCCTCTTCCCATAGAGGTAAAGGTAATTAGCGTACATTGAACAAAAACGCAACAGGCGCAAAATACAAACTAACTGCATCTACCTCCTAAATCCAGTCTTTGCAGTTTGCTAACTGCATTCTTTCAACTTGTAAGTTTGATTTGAAGTCGCCTAATTGTTCAGGATCAATAAAAATATTTCAACAAGCAATACTGCATATTACATGGTGCTGAATTAAAGTCAGCCTGCTTCACATCGTTCATCTGATCACAGTATCTGCTATAACCATGCCCTATTATCACAACAGAGCCAAGAGCCCTCATTAAAAGTTTGCACTTTCAAGTTCAGCATGAAAATACACAATTAGAGGCTAAAATTTGCCTTTGTCTACTAATTAGAGTATTTTATCTATGTATCAGTGTGCCCTGGCATGTGTTTCTATGAATGGAAATGAGATCAGAGCAGAATGCCATCCTGTCATCTGGACGAGCCCCATGTGGCTGCGATGGCCCAGATATGGCCCTTTCAGGGTAGCAGGACTCTCTCTGAGGTCAAACAGGAGGCAAAAGCTCTCCCTTGGCAGGACATGAATCACTGGGGCGAAGCCTCTTCGGTCCTAGTATAACAACAGCTGTGCTGAGGGATGAGCATGCCTGCCTGTCTATGTAAGAGCACCGCTGAAAGTCACCCGCTCCCCTTTTATCAGCAGAGACTATCTCCTAAACTCTGCACGCCCCTCCACGCCCCTCCTCGCCCTATCACTGATCTTTCTCTCACTTTGATTATGACCTGCTGGACGGCATAAACAAAGATTAGCATCGCTGGCTGGCCACCCTGCATCTGTCACCAGTGCTGTAATCAGCTTCATTAAAGTGGGCTTTGATAGGAGTCTGATGTAATGGAGTGCCCCCCTCTCAGCTGTCACACAGGCAGCTACTGTAGGGACCATGTGCTTCATACCAGTGACTGGATCGCAAATCTGGGTTCGGCAAACGCATTAAAATATATACAAGGTGGATCATAATGAGCTCAAGATCAGTTACTAAAACACAAAGAGGCGGTTCACTATTTCCAAAACACACGAAAAAAATCCTCAAGTAAGTTATAAAAGCTGGTGCCACACACGTTACGACTGCACCACAGAGACCATGCTGCTTTAATTCATTGGTAACAGAGCTTTCCTATTGCATTACACCACCAGCGCATGGTGGTGTAATGCAATAGTCTCTGCATAGACTTTTATACGACCAGCGCCATGTGTTATACGCACTCAAACATTTAATGATCCGCTTGAACAAAAGTTTAGCGAAATGGGTTCGTTTAACAGTCAGCAGTGATGCCGTCTCTTTGTTTTATTTTGTTCTGCGATTTTAATAAGTGAAGACGTGAATGTCTTGAGAGGGTGAGGTCTCATCGTGGTCAAGTCCATACCTCAAGACTGGGCTGTTTACCACTTAGAAGAAGAATTCCTTGAAACTGGAAAGAACGTTTGCATTCCTGTTTTTTTCATTTACTGATTTATTTTTTTTTTCCCCCAGAGATTCTTGGTTTGAGTAATCTATAGACTTGGATAACCCTTTCAGCTCCAAGCAGTTTCAGGGCAGATTTTTGCTTCTGTTACATTTTTACTCACTTTGCCCATTTGTTTTTTTTTTACTGTAAATATAAAGTCGTGCACCTCTATGGAAACAGCACAATAATGGCTAAAGCAGGGAAAATACAAAAATATCTGGTGTACAGTATGAAACAGTCAGAATGCTATAAATAATATCAATAAAAAAACCTAGAATGAACATGTCCAACTTTTTACTTTTTAGCTTTTAAGTGTTCACAGATGTTACTGATGCTTGGAAAAAAGTCTCCATATGCTATAAATATTTGACCATTTACATTTTTACAACCTCTACAACTAAGCTGTCATTTTTTTATTTATTTTTTCACCATGCTGACTGTATCGTTCAACAACTTTCTCCTATGTAAACCATTTCTGAGCCATGCTGCATTTGTTTTATTGATAAGTTTTATTTTCTCGTCGTCTCCTCTTTGCGGTGAAAACACAGCCTGCAGTTCAGCCGAATAAACTCTGAATTTTTGTCATGTGACTCTTAGACGCAGCTAAGCCAGAAAGCAAAGATTTTTATTTTTCGGCAATTTTTTAAGCAAGACACGTAGCACAAAGTGATTTCAATGAAATATCCTACATTTTAAACTTAGATTTAGTTATTTCCTCAACAGAATGACACGTGATTTGATCGAGGACTGCTGGAAAGTTTGAATATTTTCTCTGTTTTTACAGTTTCTGGCTCTGATAAATGGTGTACTTTTGGCACTTTTTTAAAGATAACCTCCCCTTTAAACTCACCGGCAGCTTTTGAGGTTCAGAGAGCTAATATGGAGGCTTCTTAAAAGTGAAGAAGGACGATGAACATTGGTAAATAATTCAGGATTTTCTCTCAGCACACTGAATACCAACATCAAACTGTCCTCAAGAGGAAACATACTCCTCAGCCAGTCTAAGAAACCACCTGATGGATGCAACCATTAATGGGAAAGGAAAGTTTTAAAGGTTAAATGCTGTTCAAGGGCACTTACTTTTATTAATTTTCTCATATTTTGTTTCATTTTCTCTCCTTTCCCTTCTTTTTGAACATAATGGTGAATCTTGTAGGGTCTTCAGTGTTCATTGTGTTAAATAAATGGGGATTATTTCCTTTGATTAGCTGTTTGGTTTATAGAACGTCAGAAAATGGCGAAAAATGATCAGTGTTTCCCAAAACGCAAGATAACAAATGTCTTGTTTTATCCTCAACCTACAGATATTCAGTTTTAGCGTCAAAGAGGAGGAAAGAAACCAGAGAATTTAGCATTTCTCCTTAAAAATTACTCAAACCGATGAATCCATTTCGTTGGCGATTAATTTAACAGCTGACAACAAATCCATGAAATGTTGCAGCTCAGGTATAAAGAATTAAAACTAACCGCTTACATAAATCCACATAAAATCTGCAGATCTGCATCAATTAATCTATTGACTATTTCTTGAAGAAATTGTTCAGTTATTAGTTCTTTTTTTGTCTAATAAACCAACAACCCCCCCAAAATGTTCCCCTTACTACAAAAAAAAAGGGGAGAGAAAACAATATCTCCGACACGAGGACAAGCAAATTCATAGATGACTTAATTTTCTCTCAGCTAACTAATCACATCCGTCTTTTTAGAGCTAAAACCAAAAAAAAAACAAAAAAAACTCGACAGCAGACACACAGCACAGAGTGTTTTGAGCGCACACACCCTGACAAACAAGAAAGAAGCGAGTGCACAAGGCGACGGCATATCAAAGCCGGTGTGGGACTCAAACAGGATGTTCCTCTGTTTCTGGCCTCCATGTGAAATTCTGTAAGCTCCCGCGCAGGCCCCTGGCTCTTAAGCCCGGCCAATGGGGAGCGCGTCCAGGCCGATAAAGCTGAGGGGATTTGTTCCACATTCCACAGGCCCTTTAAACAACACAGAGGATCTCAGAATGCCAGGTTGCGGGTGAGGCGGCCGGGACGCCAATCCCATTACGGTGCAAAACGTAGGTACTTTTTCTGCGAGTGTCCAGCTGAGCGGTTTGCAGCTGCAGTGATCTCATGTCGCCGGGGGTTTTTTTAATAAATCTTCAAACTTGTCCGTCGGTTACAATGAACAACACTTTGGAAGCGTCTCTCCGACTCGTCTGCTCCTGCTGAGTTTCAACACAATCACTCTCACCTGTACTTTTTGTCTACTGTAGTCAGTGTCGGGTTTCCAGCTGTCTGTCTGAGCATTGAGATGTCAGCTGTAATTGCCCTCACCTGTGAGATAACCACCAACACCACTGTTTTCACTGCTCACTTTGTTAAGCTGCGAGAGATTTGAGTCATGGCTTTGAAAGAACCCGGCCTGGCGGTTCATAGGGGCGAGGCTCTGCGGTTGGAGGCCGGTGGTGCTACAGGCGTTACAGTGCTCCTGTGGGTGACTGAGAAATGTAAACAAACCATGTTGGGGAAGGACAGCTGCACACCAGTGTGGACGAGCAGCAACATCGTCAAAGCTTTATGTGTACTGTGGTTCTCAACCTGCTTTGTCTGATGCACACTGTCGACCATATCGGACAAGCTCAAGCACCTCTTCACCACCGCCATGTTCCAAATACGTTCTCATAGATATTAAGTGGATATTCAGCAAGTTTGTATTGACAGTTCAACTATTTATCCATTCAGTATTTCAACTCTTTCACCACTAGTTTATCTCACTATTTCAACAGTTTACTTAGTTATGCCAGCTGTTTATCCATGCAGTTAGCTATTTCAACAGTTTACTTTAATCTCTCTAAACTGTTCTACCAGCTTTTATTTTTAAATCCACGTAACTATCTATGCATCACTTCTTTGTAGTTGTTTCTGCAGTTTACACATCTTTAAACTAGCTATATTAAGACAGTTTTTCATTGTATTTAGTTAACTAATTTTCGCTGTTTATTCCAAGCAGCAAACTCCTGAGTTGAAAGAAAAAGCCAGTGCAGTTCCTCAAATGGCCACAAGAGGCTGGCGCTGAACGTGAGTCAGTCCTGATAGACTCCCATGTTAAAATGTCCAACTATAGCAGAAATAAACATGTTTGCAGCCTTGTGCAAAAATGATTTTGATCTCTATAACTAATTTCCCTGTTGAGGGCAAACGTACAGGAGGACAATTTTTTTCTACAGAAGTCACCTGTTTAAATTGTACTCAGGAATAAAGCTCTGCATAAATAAAGGCAGGGCTGCTTTGAGTGCCGTCACAGACAGTCTGCTCATTTTTCCCTTAGCTGGGTGTTAGAAGGAGTCAGGAACCGCCAAGTTGGTGATGGGTGAAGCCACGACTGAGCTTTAAAACCGCTGTTCAGGAAACCTATGAGTGATTTCCATCTTTACATACAATATGTGGTTTATCCATATATTTACGTCACTGTTTGAACTGTTTAAGTAGCTACGTCAGCTGTTTATCCCACAAAAGATGGACATAGTCCCCAGGTCAGAAAAATGAAGCCAATGTCAAAGTGCCTCAAACCTGCATGTCCTCCAACAGCCAGCAGGGGGCGACTGCTGTGGTTGCAAAAAGACATCTGATTGTATAGAAGTTTATGAGAAAAATGACTCGACTTCTCACTTGATTTGTTACTTCAGTAAACATTTTCCTAATTAGTTCACGTTGTCAATTGTGAGTTTAAAGTCTCCTTCAATACAAAATGTTGACCATTTACTAAATTATGGCCCCGTTTAGAGGTAATTAAACAATAAAGTGGGATGTGTTTGAGAGCAGGCCTACCTTGTGGTGGACTGTATTGCCATGAGTAGTGTCCACTGGTTCTCTAGTTAGATCCACATTTGATAGCTATTGCAACAATTTCATTACTTTTAGTTCACTATGTTAAGGCATTTTTTAAAAGATAATTTAACTGTCCATTAAGCATCTCTCTTGTTTATCCTGATCAACTTCCCATATCAACAGGATACTCATTACGTTTTAATTATATATATGATTTACCGATTTATCTACTACCTTTGTCCCACTCCCCACCCCCCTAACTAGTCTAGATTCTGGACATTCTTGAACACTACTGATGAAACTCTATTTTTGTTTTGTTAAGAAAAAGTACAACAAACGCCAAAATGGAGTCCAAAGCGTATCAAAACTACCACCATGACGGCGAAGCCGCCATCAACCAAATGATCAACATGGAGATGTTTGCTTCCTCCCTAATTTAGCTTCTCTGTGCACTTCCTAACTAGTTTCCAGTCACTCTTGGTTGCAGCACAACTGACCGTGCGAGCGTGTGAATGAACAACTCTTTGGCCGCTCACTTGCATCTGAGGCCGTCCTGCTGTTAAAGGCCTGTGGGCTGGTGGATGAGCCGCCTGCTGGTTTCCTGAAAATGTTCTTCCAGCAGGATAAGAACAGGTTCAGGGTCAAAACCACAGCTCTACAGTCCACCAGTTACTGCTCCCTGTGGGTAACTTACGAAGGGAAGTACAGATGCATATGAGTAACCACAAAGAGAGGAGCTTCTGCATCCGTGACCAATCAGCCTGCAATGTAGCATGAACTCCCAACACATCCATCTGGGAGGCATATTGTTGCACCGTACTATCACTGCGTTGAACCCTCAGGGGGATTCAGGCCAAAATACAGAGTTCAGTGCACCAGGATGCAACACTTAGGCGAGCAGGCAGCCAGGAACTTTAATACCTCATCTACTGGAGCCGAACTATTCTCAGTGACACTTGCCAAAACCTCAGGTCCCAGGAGACACCACTTGTTTGCATAATTGGTACTGTTCCTTCTTACTATGAAATATTTACGGTTTGAAGCCGTCCTGCAGTGGGTAAAAATGTCTTGGACTTGCAGACTGTGGCACAGTTTTTGACACAAAATATCTTAAATCTGACATGCCGAGAAAAAAAAAAAACTCCAGCTGCTGCCTATTCATAGTGGCTGCTCCGCTTTTATCTCCGTTCGCTCTTTGCTGTTGTGTAACTCTGCCTGACTGTCAGGTAGCGCTGTCTCCTCCAGCCGGCACGGACTGCCAGTCTCAAAGACCACGAGAATTCTTGACACTGCAAGAACAGGCTTAATTCCAAGCTGTGAAGTTCCTCACAGGCCTGGAACTGGACAGGGGGTCATCCCAGGGTCAACACCAAGTGTTTTCCTGAGGATTCCTAAAAATACACTCCTGCTGGGCACAGGAAGCAGAGGAGACTCCACGATCCTCAGACGATGTGAAGGAAGCCGGGATATGTGAAAATGGACCGGAGCCAGCGGGCCACTGACTGTAATGCTTTGGCATATTAGTCACAACTTCCCATGTCAAAGAAGTTGAAAGAGGGGCTATGAGATGCACAAAAAGGAAAGTAGAACATGAGCCAATTACTGATGCACCAAAATCATGCAGAGCTCATTCACATCTCTGTTGAATTATTCTCAAAGAAAATTATTGGTCAAAAAAAAAAAAAAAAGCAAAAAGGATATGAGGGTATGATGAATTACTTTTGAAATCGTAGCTACAAGACAAGAATTTTAAAGCCTCGTAGGGCAAACCATGAATTATAATTCTTTATTTGTGACACATCACAGAGATTTTGAGGCTACAGACTGTAACATCTGTGCTTCTTCCTTTTTCAGACTGCCATGTGTGCACTTTAGTGACCTGACAGACTCGCTGTGTGTCTGAAACACTGTTCCCCAGTGTGAAATTCTGAAACGTAATTCATCCATGGCACAAGCAGAGATCAAAAGGCTACGGTGCAGAGGGCAGCTCAGCTCAGCTCCACCTCCAGCTCAGCTTTTTTTTTTTTTCTTTTTTTGCAGCAGAGCGCACAGAGAGCTGCTGCTTTCACAGCCATAATTATGGAAAAACCAGGTCTTCGGGGCCATGAAAGAGTCTGCACTTAAACACGAGCTGCATTAGCTGAGTTTCCTTGTATACTCTTATCTTATCTCCTGCATATAAAGCTACAAGCCCGATGGAGTCTTGCTCTCTATCACGGTCTGGAGGCAGTCCACTTCAAGCACTAAGTGTGACACTTTATGTCTGATAAAAGTTCTTGAAAGAGGACTTACGCTTCAAAAAGCAGACGGTGCTGGTGTGCAGTGACACCTTGAAGGCTGTGAGATAATCAGGTGCTACCAGGATAGAGCTGTTCTCAAAGGTGAGCATGTGACAGTGGGGGTAAAAGTTCAGATATTCTGATACTCTGGCATTTTTTGAAGTGATAGCATCAGTCGGGCCCCTATCAACACAAAGAAGTAAGAGCTGGTTACAAAGAAAGATCTGCAAAATATGCTGAATTCACAGAAGTCTCCTGCCTAGAATGGAGTTATTTTTCTGCTAGTTAAGCTGTTATTTATGAAGCGTTTTCTTTAACATATTTGTTTTTTTACCTTTCGAGCCCCGGTGGATCTTAAAGGCATGTTAATGAAACTACACCTTTTGTAAGAGAAGAGTTATCAGATTTCCTTTGAACTAATCATCTGTGACGTGCAGTTCCATGAGAAAATTAACCAAATCTCAGCGCTTAAAATTGCTAAATTTGATCAAAATCACCAATAACATGCCATTTACATTAACCGGTACTGTAAAAAAACAACGTTTTTACAATCTTTTGCACAACTGAGAAGCCATCAGTGACTCAGTTGTGAGCAACAGTCTTGTGACAAAAATTCAGCGACTTTTTGGTTGAACTGCAGGCTGTGTTCGCACAGAGCAGAGAGGAGACAAGTATGGAAACATGTAATGTAATACAAATGTAAACAGTTAAATATCTATAATATGTAGAGTCCTCCTTTTATTTTCCAGGATTGGCAACAACTGTGTCACTGGTCCACAAACTGTCAGCACAAAGGGCTGTATACGAGGCGATATAACATGTAAAAGATTTAAAAATCACCAAAATTGTACCATTAGAAGCACCAGAAACTACAAAAACAGAAAAAAAAACACTTTCTCATGATCGTTGAAGTTATCATTGTAGTTCTGTTGGGAAAACGAACCAAATCTAGGTTTAAAATAGTGATATTTCATCAAAAGCACTTTATTCTGCATGTCTTGTTAAAAAATATTCAGAAAATAAAGCGTTTACAACAAAATGATTCTATAAAAGACAAAAAATTCTGTGATTCTTGGTGCAACAGAGAAGCCATTCGTTACGCATCTGTAACCAACAGTCATGCAGCAAAAATTCAGTGAGTTTTTGGCTGAACTGCAGGCTGTGTTCATACAGAGCGGAAAGGAGACAGTTTGGAAACAACTTAAAAGTTTGAAAAGTAGTTTTAAAAAAATATTTGATAAGCAGAGCATAGTTACATCTGTCAGTACTTAGAAAAATGTTGTACATGTTGATTGCAGGTTAATTTTTGACAGGGAAAAATAAAAAATATCAAAGAAAAGGTTTTGCTTTTTAATGATTTAGGACATTAGAGATTATGCTATACTGCAAAAAGACACGTCTAAGTTCTCTTTGCTTCTACTCCTGGTTGCCATAGAGGTGCAGGACTTTATATTGCAGTGAAAAATGAGCCCACAGTGGCTAAAAAATGTAAAAGTAGCCAAAAATGTCATGAAACTTCTCAAGGTTTGGAGGGTTAACGCATTCTAGTAAGCGTTTCTGTAAAACTGTAAGCCTGCAAAAAGTCAGCGAGCAGCAACATCATGAAATAACGTCAAGATTTAGCAGAGCTCTTTGTGATGTACCTCCTGTGAGCAGATGGTGTCTGTGAAAGGCTCTCAGTGAGGGGGGCAGGCATCTCAAGGAGAACTGCTGTTTATTTGAAACGAGCCTTTAGGTAAACATGTTACACGGCACACAGGGCCAGGTCAGCGTTTGAAGTGGACGGGCTCAGGAAAGAAACGGGTGGGGGAAGAAAAGAAGGCTGCCTTCAGAGGAAATGAGAACAGAGGCCTCTTTCAGCAGCGTTTCATCTTCTCTCTCCTTTCTGTCACATATAGAAAGAGCACAAAAGGTGCTCGGGTACACAACCGGCACCCACTGGGAGAACACAATCATTTTCTAGAAATTAATTTCCTCCCCTCGAAAAAATTACTCGCTGATGACAAAAATAGCTGCTTCCTTTTTGAACAGAGAGGGGTTTTTTTTTTTTGATGACGGGAACAGGTTTGTGTAACAAAAGCAAAGTTTGCAGCCATTCCCCATCAGAGAGGAATGTGTTGTGCAGAAGGAGGAGGGCCAGGCCTGCGCTGTCTGCACAGCCTGGATCCAAGCTTTGAAGCTGCTAGTGTGTTTCAACAGCTAACCACTTTCAGATGGGACTGTGGCGTTTTATGAGCTGAGTAATAGCGATACCTACACATGTGCAGGCTTGGGGTCCCAAAGAGGGGAAAAGGCAGAGAAAAAGACTCCTCGGGGGTCTGCGTTTGATAAATCTCATGCTATGGAGTGCTGTATGTGAAAATAAAACACAGGAGGATGGAGATGGTGGAAAATCTCATCAGCAGCAGCAAACATTACTGTGCTGTAAAAATCCGCCGTTTTCAAGGTTGAACATCGAAATCTGAAACAAAACCATGGCAACGCTGTTAAACACGTCACTACGATGCTTGATCTACATGTAAAGAATGCTTTGAGAAGAAACAACAATGCCAGCAGCAGCAGCAGCAGCAGCAGCAGCTCTGGGTCCCCTTATTTTTGTTTCTGTCTTTTTTTTTTTAGCATACCGGAAGCGAGGGTTTGTGGTGTGTGGTGTCTCACTCTCCAACCTCAAACCTAGCAGGGCGTCAGGTTCACGAATGTGGAACGAGGATGAGGTTTCCAAGCATTCGGGGGGTGACCCTGGAGGCTTTTTATACGAGAACAGCACAGAAAGCGAAGGTGACGAGGACGAAAGGAGGCGCAGCGGCATGAAAACTGTTGGTGGCTGTTGCGTAGCATTTTTGCGGTCCTCGCTTTGTTCTGCCTTTACTTAAGTCTGAATCATTCTGTCCGAGGAACCCCGGTGTAAACGTGTTCATACTTTCACTGAAGCTGCTTTTATCTATTGTGTACTTCATCTTTAAATCTGTTCCTTTTCCATTCTTTTAACTCAAATTTGAATGCCTTTCTTTCTTTTTAAACATGTTAATGCAGTACATAAAGCCCAGGGAAGCGCCTTTGTCTATGAAACATGCTACACAAATAAACTTGCCTTGCCTTGCCTTATGTCTTTTTTTTTTTCCCTCGTACAAACAACAAAAGCAGAGGTATTCAAGCCAGAGATTTATCTGCGTATTGTGCAGCTCTTTAGTTTCCTCTCTGCTTGTATTGTGGCGTATATAAGTCAGGCCTGCATCTGACCTATATGGAGGCAATCTCAAGTTTCCACCAGCTGAATTCAACGGATAACCCGCTCCTAAAGAGGAATCCCCCATCCTCTTTAAGCCAACAAGCTAAAACCTTTTCAGTTAAAACAACAACATATCGAACAGCAACGGCTCTGCAGAGTCTCTTCTGAGGATGTTTAATGGACTCGGAAAGCCTCTTGTGTCCTCCCAGAGGTCATCACGTGCACCAGGCCCACTGAATGCGTAATTAAAACAATGTAATCAATTAACAATGGCTATAATGACAGCTTAGAATAACACCACGAACAACCATAACTGAAAAAATATAATATTCCCCTGGCTGCTCTAAGGCTTGCGAAATGAAGTCCGCTTGGAAAAGAACAGGGGTTTATGTGGAAACATACCTTACACACTAAAATGTAATAACCTTTGAGTCTCCCGGTGTTTTACTTGGCTGGGAGAGCTCTAGATCAAACACAGACTTGGATCCAGCAGCCTTTGCCAAAAATGTCAGCGCTAAGCACTGGACTCCAGCTTCAGGTATTTTCTTTCCCCTGGCAGGGAGTAAAGACACAGAGCAGCATTAACCCTCGACGGGGCAAGCCCCAAACAGCCACCGGCGCACTAACCGAGCCGGTGGAAGTCAGGTAACCCCCACCCACCCTCGCTGTCACCGGTGACCGTGAACGTCCGGGTTGTGCAAGCGGACACCACCGGGGATGCGTTCAGGAAGGTGAGATATTCCCGTACAAACTCTCATCCGTTCCTGCGAAGCTACACGGAAACAGATATCTCATAAATATCATGACAAGCAGTGACAAGAAGTAAGTGACTTCAAAGCGGCGATGATGAGGCGGAGATATCTCTAAAGGCAACCGAGCCTCATTCCATACGTCTGCAGATAAGCGCTCCAATAATGAAAGAAGTGGAGCAACTGTCACTTCTCTTGTCTAAATATGCTTTGTTCTCCTTTGAGCTGGGGGGAGAAATTTATGTTATTATTCAGGTTATCAAATGTAACCAATGGTATGGCGGCATGTGGTTAAAACGACAACAGCAAGTAATATGTTTTGTATATGAAGGTATTCATTATGCTTATATTAACCCTCTGAGCCTCAGAACCCCGTTTAAAAAGCATTTTATCATCAAAAACTACAGCAACTGTCAGATTAGGAAAATGCAAGCAGAGAGACTCATGGGATTTTCATGTGACTTTGACCTTTGATTTTTAGTGGCATTTTATTCGGCGACATTAATGAAATTACTCATTATCCTGGTTTGAAAGGCATGTTATTATTCTTTAAATCACCTAAATTGCACCATTTAGAACTGCAAAAAAAGAGCAAAAATTGCTGGATTTTCACATTTCTTTCAGTCCTTGAACAAATCACATGTTCTGTTGGGAAAATTAACCAAAACCTAAACTTTACAATGGTGATATTTCACCAAAAATAACTTTACTCCTCGTGTCACATTTCAAAAATTCTTTAAAAAATGAATCGTTGACACTGATCAGATTCTGTAAAAAACTAAAAATTCTGCACTTCTTGCTGCAGCTAAGAAGCCATTTGTGATTCTGCTGCAACTAACAGTCATGAGGCAAAAATTCTGTGATTTTTCAGCTGAACTGCAGGCCATGCTTAGACAAGCACTGAAACAAATACAGACTGTTAATAGCAAAATATCTATAATGTGCATTTCAAGTATTTTTTATACCATTGGACACTTGGAAAAAATGTTGGACATGTTGATTTAAGGTTATTTAAATTTTTTTGTAAAATAAGTAATTCAAGAAATTCAACTTTCCTCTTTTTTCAAATGATTTCTGGCATTATAACTGTGTCAGATTGTACCAAGGACAGCTTTGAGTTATTTCTGCTTCTGGCCATTGTTGTGCTCTTTCCATACAGATACAGAGAATAAAAATGGGACAAGAGCAACAAAAAAAAAACCTACAGCAACATTACACACATGTAAACCCACAGCCAGGAGACAGTTAGCTTAGCTTCGCACTTATCTGGCCTATATATAATTAACATGTCATATCTCGTTTGTGCAGCAGCGTTTCTTTGCAGCGTCTTCTTAAACAAACAAGATTAAAGTATTAATTAAAGAGCAGAAGTGGGCGTTTCGGCAGGAATCAGCTGTGCGTTAAAACAGCACAAAGGGCTGCATCGGCGGAGGCGTGTTGCTTCAGGTGAAGAACGCAATTTAATCAAGGAAGTTGACTTCTGTGGATTCGAACACTCCGACAGAAAACTGTACAACTGTGGCGGCAGTTATTTCATCTGCTGCTGCTGCGAGGAAAATGTTAGAAATACTGAGTTTGGAGGCAACCCAGAAAGCCAAATGGTTAAAGGACCTGGTTTGAATACAAGACCATTTACTTCATGTCACTCCATTCCCGTCCACTGTCCTTGTCAATAAAGGCACAAAAGGCCCCTAAAAAAAGACAATATTAATCATGTATACAGAAATGTAGACTTTCACGTGTGTGACTGGCCAGATTGAACAATTCTGTGATTTTTATACCTTATCCAGATGTTACTGTGAAGACACTAAAGTGAAACTGATCTTCTCAATTAACTCTTGGCATAGGTACAGCAGGGGACTTTTACATTGAAAACCTGACGTACCAATACAGAAAAAAGCACAAATTGGTGCATAAAAACTCACTCGAATGCAGGAGTTTACGTATTTGATGCTGAGACGCCCACATTAACGTCTCCCTATCAGTGTTCAAATGAATCCAACGGCCATCAGCAAGAGAGCGAAAAAACATTTTCATTCATCAAAATGTCAGACTATTCCTTTAATCCTCTGAAACCCAAGAAGTTTCTAGGCTTTTTTTTGTTTCTGTTGCATTTTTATTCACTGTGAGCTTATTTTTGACTGCAATATAAAGTCCTATGGAAACGGCACAACCATGGTGAGAAGATGAGAGAATCCACACGTGTCATTTATGCAGTTATATTTGTTATATAGCCACAGGTCTTTTTTTTTTTTCTTTTAAATGGGAAAGTTGAATTTCATTGATTAGCCATTTTACAAAAAATGAAAATACCTGAAATCAACGTTTCCCAGGTGCCAACAAATGGTAGCAACACTGAAAAAAATGGTGGCTTTGTATAGTATAGATATTTAACTGCTTACATTTTGTTTCCAGGTTGTCTCCTCCCTGCGCTGGGTAAACACAGCCTGCAGTTCAGCCCAACAGTCACACAGTTACTGTCACTTGACTGTTAGTGACAGCTGAGTAAACCACGACTTCTTGGTTCTACTGAGAAGCACAGATTTTTTTGTCTTTCACATAATTTGGTAAGATTAAAGTGTTTTTTCCACTTTTTTAAAAAAAAAAACAAGACATGCAGGATAAAGTAATTTGGATGAAATGTTGCTATTTAAAGCTTAGATTTGGCTGTTTCCTGTCAGAACAGCACATCACACGTGATTAGTTTTGACAGCGCTGGTAAACAGTGCAATTTGGGAGAATTTTTTCGTGATAACATTCCTTTCAATCCTGCCAATGGGTTTTGGGGTCTATGAGTAATTTGATTATTGCGACTGTAAATCTGTAACGTAAAATGCAACCAAAAATCAACAGGTCGGGAGGGTCTGCAGGGGCCCACAGCTAAATCTTGTCCCGATGTCCCCTCGTAAACAGCCCCGGTTTGTGCTGACAGCTTGTGAACCAACGTGCGATTGCTCTTTGATTCCTTTTTTTTTTTTTTTCACGAGCACTGCTCACGAGGGAATCGGGGTGAAAGAGAGCAAACTTCTTCAAAGCACTTCAGACAGTATAAATATCCTCAGAAAAATAAACATTTAATCTGCTGGCAGTGTTCTAATGTCTTTCTCCATTAGGCCGAAGCCGCACAAACCGCTCGGCCTCTCACTCGCTCACAAATATACAAGACTGAGAGCCGGAGAAGGACTCGACCTCTGACTCAGAGGCGAGGCCGTGCGGTGATCAGGGCGACGTGGGAAGAAGCGGCCAAAACAAGCATCTTGCGACGAGTGTCGAGGACCAGGTGATGATGTTTACACTGAACGTTTGCTCTCGACAAATGGCGACGAAAAGTACATGCAAAGCAGCTGTTCATATAAGGTGAGATGAGCTAAACAAAGCAAACCGGATGAGGCTGTACTCCCCTTCCCCCCCTTCTACCTTTAAAACCCTCAAATATCTCCCTTAAGTTAAAAAAAAAAAACACCCGTAACCCCTATTCCTCCTCCTCCTCCTCCTCTTTTCCTCTTCCCCGCCACCTCCTTCCCACCACAGCCCCTCTCCCTGCTCCAGGATTTTGCTGTACAAACCAGGAACAGATGTCTGCCGGGGCCGTGCTGAAAGACCCCGCTGTTCTGGATGCCAGCCACATGCTTTTCATTCAGAGATGAAGGCTCACAGCTCGCCTTCTTGTGAAGCCAATTTCAAAAAAAAAAAAGAGAGAAAAAGAAGGGGTGGAAAAAAACAAACTCTCCAAATGCCTTCAAGTCTCTTCAAAAAGCAGTACATATACGAGCACACCTTTTTGTCTCCTCCATTGTTCCCTGATAGCGCCTCATCTAGGAGGTGTTTCTTTTTTTTTTTTTTTTTTTTTTTTTTTTTGCATTTGTGGTTTTTATACGAGGCAAAAATGAAACAGTCACAAAAACAAAAAAGCTGCAGACGAAAATAGTTCCTGAAAAAAGTTGTAGCCACACATGCTCGACTCAAATGATCTAAAAAGTTGGAGCTGAAAAATATAAAATGTCATTTCGGGACATAGTCTTAAGATTACACAGATATCCCGGCCTCACATCCAAATCAAACAGCGCTAACTCAAAATTAACGTGGCGACTAGAAGATATACCCAAATGCCCAGCGGCGAAACCATCCAAACAAAACATCCATTTTGAGCCGGATCACCAAATGAGGATTTTTTATATATATATATATATATATAAGGGGAAAGTCTTATTCACAGATTCCAAATGAATGCTAAAAAAACATTAGCTTACAATTAGTTTAGTGAGCTGCTTGGGAACTATGCTCTTAAACTTAATTTATTATTGAGGGCTATGTAACTCTGTGTAAGTCAGAATAAATTTGAGTCTTGGAGCTTTTTTGCATTACATCCAACTAAACCGAGCTTTTTTTGTGTGTGTGTGTTGCTTCTAGTGAGATATTATTGGAATAGTGAAGGTCTTTGTCGTGGAGTTTAAAATGTTGACACACTAGTTCTTCGCTGGGCCAAATCTGTGGGAAGTTTGGAGACAAAAGCTGGTGCTGAAAGGCTGAATTAGCCTGTCAATATTTGGGCATGTCTGCAGAAGTGAACCTTCACTGAGCTCCTGCACTAAGAACTACAGGGTCAGGAGTAATTTCACAGATTCACTAACTGCAGACTGTGTGACTTGTTTGCACCGCTTTGATCTCACCTGTAATATTGTTGCGGCAGCTGCTCGAAACAGGTAAAACACCTGCAAACAAAGCGTCAGAACCTGGATGAGCTCATCGTGCTCTCCTTGGCCACACTTTGCGGACTATAGGATTACACCGCGGGCGCAGGATTACAGCTGCAATCTTGAATCCCGGCTTTTGCTGCAATATCAATATTTAAACAGGTCTTTAAACGCTTTGATCTTTTGTTATTTCGCTGCAAAGCATTCACAGTTTCGCTGGATGAAAATGACTGCTTCACTGAGGAGATTGGGAGGTTTACACAGGCTGATGTTGAGGGTTTTTTTTTTTCCTCCTTGTTCTGGTAGCTCTCTCAGCCCATCCCCCAGGACAGGGCAGAGGGGGATAGAGGAGTGAGAGGTTCGGAGCCTCCACTGATATCAGAGCCCTTTTATAACTCCCAGTACTGCGCTTTGAAGTCGCGGCCAGACAACTCAGGAATCCTACTCCCCCGTTTGACAATGAGGAGGGGGGGATGGTCGGAGCTGAAGCCGTGCGTTTGGTCAATCTTCTCCTATATGGAATCATAAGTAATTTAAAATAGTCTCTGCAGCTCATCAACCAGGACGTGAAAAATGTGGCTCCTAAACACATTCCTGTTTGACTTGGACCCGCTTAATCAAAACTCCAGACATCTAAGTGCCCATAATGCAATAATTACAACTGGAAATGTGGCAAAGTAATCCGATCCGGGAGAAGAATTAATTAACCGAACGTGGGATCAAACGAGGAAATGCTGTAACTGTCTGACAGCGGAGATCAATTCTATCTGTGCTGATAGATGAGAAACTATATGGCATGGAAAAAAAAAAAAAAAAAGATCCCCGGGGACATCATCTGTCTTTACATTAATGTAGGTATCGTCCCATTTCAAAAGGTATGAATAGAGCTGTCACTGCATACGAGCAGGCGGTTGCATATTGCCGCTGCAGTACAATAGTGAGCTTGTATGCAGGCTATGATCATGTGTGGTATTAATTTCACTCAATATTCTGGGTTGTTTAGTAGCTGATGGTCTGTGTTGAAGCTGCAGCTCGTCAAAAGATCACGACTGATTAGTCTACATGTTGGAAAGCTTCACTTTAATTCATATTTTGGTCTGTGAAGTCGGTGTTGGAAATGATATTCTGCATCTTTCCAACTATGGGTTTCATTTTTTAAAGACAATTAATTTAAAAAAATGTGCTACTATCTGATTGGTTACGCATCACGACTGATAGCCAATCAACACCGAAGACAACACTTTTATTTTTATTTTAAAAAATCTCCAAAATTACCCAAATTATTAAAGCCAGAAACTATGAAACATAAACAAAATATATCATATTTTCAACTTCACGATGTTCCTTGAATGAGTCTTCTCTGATGTGCAGCTTAATGAGAAAAAAATAACCAAATCTAACCTGGGAATTGTGATGTTTCAGCAAAATCACACTATTCTGCATGTCTCAGTTGAAATAATAGCTAAAAATCAATAATTTGTTCTAGCCAAATTCTATAAAAAACAAAAAATTCTGAGCTTTTCAGTACAAATATAAAGTCATGATTGTCAAAGCTTCAGCCAACAGTCACATGGCAAAAATTCTGAGACTATTCGGCTGAACTGCAGGCTGTGTATGCATAGAACAGATAGAAGACAAGTATGGGAATAAATCAGAAATAGAGTATTTATAGCATAAAGAGCCCACATTTTTCCCCCAGTGTTGGTAACACTGTAAAAAAAAAAAAAGAAAAAGAAAAGAAAAGTAAAATGTTGATTCCATTTTTTAAACTTTGTATAAACAAGTGAAGAAATTAAATTTTTCCTCCCGTTTTTATGATTTATGTTATTAGAAACTGCTTTGGAGTTCAGAAGATTAAATTTAAAAATATGTAAAACCTAAATAAACAATTGAACAACATTTGAATTTTTAGTGCAAACATGTAGAATTTCCAAATATTGTCTTTTTGACTTCTTAATTTCTAACAATCACATCAGCCCTGCAAAAACCGTAGCGATTAAACCCAGATATAAAGTGCACAAAAACACTGAAACATGCACATTCTAGTATTCCTAAAGTTATAGTTTCCCAAGAAACAAAGACATTTACTTAGAATAGAAAAGCAGCCACCAAAAACGGTGCTCTCTCTCTCTCACAAGTATACAGAAATCCAAAGCAGAACTTTTAAAAAAATAAAGTAACTTCCTGACACAGAGAAAAGCTTCAGAACACTGCTCACTACACCAGTTCACCACCAACATGTGCCACAACAGATGGAGCTTCAAAGAAACCTGGTAACGTAAAAGGCTGCTTGGTTACACGTGATTTAGTTTTGCTGTACGAACGAGCCTCGAACGCAACCAGCTAATGACGTGAGATAAATCAGAGGCCTGACTTTGATAGAGGCGAGGGAGGGACCCACCTACTAATAAGTGCCAAGCTCAGGCCTTTGGTGGTTTCCCTTCAGGGGAGTGTGAACTCAGCCTCCTCTGAAGCCGAGTAAAGTTCTCTTTTAATTTGCCATGAGTGGGCGGTTTATAGCCCTGATATAATCCATAACTCTTCCACTATTACAACCACCCACCTCACCAGATTGTCAGTACCTCTGTGTGAACTTGGTGCAGTTTCTCCACCGAGAGCTCCGAGACTCCGGTGCCCCCTCAGAACTAATTGAAGTGATGTAATGTTATGCCACAGAGGGCTGCCCACTGGGAGCAGGCACTAGAATGGGAGGCATTGAGGGGAAAAAAGACACAGCCCTGAGTCATGATGCCAGCAGCCACAAGAGCAAACTTTATATCCCTCAGTCTGAGAAACCTTTCCATCCATGTCTTTTCTTTTTTGTGTGTGTGTGTGTGTGTGTGCGCTGCTTTGCCAAAAGGGCTCATGGCTGTCATAACCCATCCAAACGGCGCTGGCAGGAGGGGAAATAACCGCCGCAGTGTTGAGCCGGAGCCAGACATGACAGAAAGAACAACAAACCTACAACTTTGCAAAGACATCAGCATGTCTTCACGCATGCCTGTGAATACAGTGTGCTTCCACTTAAGTCGAGGAGTTCTCAGATCAGCTTTCAGGACGAGGAGAATGTAACAGCTTCACCCAGACAACTCTGAAGTGGCTGACATCCCATCAGCGAATGCAAACACACCTGGCACACCTTTATCTTCTCCATTAATGAATTTTGTACATGCAGAACTATACAATGCACAAGCAGGGAACCATTTGTGCCAAAATAAACCAGTTTCTTGTTACTTTTTAAAGATTCAACAGCTCTGAATTGGATTTATAATAACTGATTGAGAAATAGATACAAAACGAAGGCCAAATACCTGCATGTTCTTCAGCTTCTGATCGCTGTACCTCTCACATTCCTCCATCCCTCTCCGGAGGAAGGCGTTCACAACAAAACTGTCTCCTGAGAGATGAAGAAAATACATCAATCAGCAGCTACAAATCTCTGCGCTTCACTAAATGATCATCACTTATCAACCTTCACATCGTGCAAACATGATCTTCTGTCCTCACCTTCTGGGTTTTCTCTGCGCTTGCACGCTTTGGATCATGACGCACAGGGATGTAAAAGAGACAAATGTTAGTTTTTCTCGCATTGTATTTGTACATTTTTTTGTCATTCAGATTGGATGTTTCTTACCATGTTTTGACTGAAGTTTGCCCATTCTTAAGTCCTTTCTCCGCGGATCAATAAAGATACTCCGAAATAAGGATAAAACAGCGGCTTCTCTCTACATGGTCACATTGTGTTTGTTTGGGAAGAAGAAAAGTCCAACTTCATCCAGAGGCAGGTGGTTAAATCGCGCGTTCATTGAAGCATCAAACTGTCGATGAGACGGTGGAAGGAGAAAAAAAAAAGCAGCGAAATGTTGTGTGAGGAGACAGAGCGCGCTGTTCGTCCGTCTTTGCGCTTCGCTCCAGTTCAACTGATGAGAAACCTCCTGAATGCAGCACCAGAGCGAGGAGACGGCGTCAAGTTAGAGGAAGACGAGCGACACTTCCGGTTTAGACTTGTTAAGAGAATAAAACGTGGAGGTATGCATGAAATATTTATGGTGAAATAGCTGTGCAGAAGTATTTAATTATTTATACTCACGTCACGTTTTGATTCACAGCGATCTTATATGTAACCAACAGATTCATAGTTTTTTTTTTTAATTTTTTTGTTGTTTTATTGTTGTTTTTACTGTTCTTATTGTCCTTGTTAATGATTTTATTATAATTTTATTGTACCTTGCATTCTAGATGTTTTAAATAGTTTTACATTTTGTGTTCAGCACTTTGTTTCGACTTTTGTTGTGTTAATGCGCCTTATAGATAAAGTTGAGTTGAATTTATTCTGCCTGGAATTTATAAAAACAAAAGACGTTCTGTTAAAGATGCAGAGGATAGATTTGAATTGTTTCTGTTTTTTTAGGTTTACCAAAAAAAAAAAAAAAAAGTGTCCAAAATGACCTATACTTGATCGATGCGGTGGTAAATAAAGACTTGAAACTGATTACTGAGGGGAAAAAAAGTGTGTATTGTCACTTGTCACCATCAGGACAAACCTACTGAAAATAAAATCACTTTAAATCAAAAGGTGGTTCTGGGGCTTAACTGTAGATTAAAGGTTTTAAAGTTGGAAGTTTTGGACACTGTTTACAGGTAAATACATGGTTTTTAATTGGTGATTACTTTTGTCTGCAATGTTAACATTTGTGTCGACACAAATCCACTTAACTATAATAATAATAATAATATAAATAAAAACAATCTACACTATTGTTAAACTATTACTACGGTTACACTAATCACCAGATCATTACAAATCTGTGCCATCTGATTGTCTTTTTTTTTAAACTTTTTCCACTTCATCTGTGAATATTGTGCAAAAATAATAAAACGGTTTTCCTCGAATGTTGCAGCTGTGTGCAAATATATGATTGTCAAAAGAAGTGCCTAATTCAGTAGCACATTAACTCCGCAATGTCTGAAAACAGTCAAATCACCCCAAACTGGTTTAGTTTACTGCAGATCCTCAATCATGACACGCAGCATCTTGGTTAGTTCTTCTATTTAAATGTTTATTTGGTTTGCAATCGCTAGATTTTCTATTAACAAACTAACTGTTTATTTCATTTAGGCAAAATACACTCTGTATTAATTTACTATAATGTACTCTAATAGCTTTATATGAAGTATTTGTTTCTCCACTTCTAGTTTTAGCCCAAATGTAGGCTACTATTTTGAAAACGTATTCATTTGTATTCCGGTTGTAGATTTTGTCCAGCTTGACTAATTTAACACGGACTTGGCAGCTCGTGTGAAGCTGAGAGCAAAACCGCGTCCTCTGTTGGTGTAATTTTCAGTGCAGCTCCATTCATGGTTTTCAGAGCAGCTTCATGTTCATAACGGTCATTTTCTAAACGGGTTTCATCATTTTATCAGTCACATTAGTTTGTGTTACAAATCTCTGTCAACCAAACTGATCAAAACACCACAATGCGAAGGTTTTCTGCTAAAAAATGACTGAATCACAGAACTGTAGAGTTAAGCCCAAACATCCTTCATACTTATATCAAAATCTGGTTCTTAGGGATTTTTTTTTTTTTTTTACAACCAACACGTTTCTCCTGGTTGGAAATGACATAAACAAGTGACAAAAGACAGAAAGACATCGTTTTAAAGGTGTTAGTAATGAATTTTAGCGATT
>NW_007578144.1:244604-266631 GCF_000690725.1 Stegastes partitus | reverse complement strand
AAAAGGTAAAGAATAAACATAGAAAGTTGTCATTAACTCCTTTAACACAATGTCCTACCAGATTTTGTCACTTGTTTGTGTCATTTCCAGCCAGAGGAAACCTTTTGGTCAAATAAAAAAAACAATCCAGATCAGGTATGGCATGGATATCAATATATTTAGGCTTAACTGTCTCTAAATCAACTCCTGCAGCTCAGACAGATTCTGGTTTGCAGTTTTTACAACTTTTCTGGTGTGTACAGATAAACACACAAGGTGCAGCAAATGCTCATTATTAAAAACACGATGCTGTTGTGTGAGAACACTGAAGCGCCGCCCAATCGAATTTCCAGTGTCACTTTTTTTGAAATATGCTCAACAGATGCTAAAGATAAACTGTTATTTATTGAAGAGAACCAGGAAGAACATGCTGTACTTCGACCCAGCAGACATCAAAAAGCTCTTCAGCAGTTTTACGGTTTGTTTCCTTTGGCGGGGTGTTAAAAACAGGGCCCGACCGCAAGACACATGCCAAGCGTTATGAATATTCATCCGCTGTGGCAACCTTTTGCTCAGTATGAAGCCGTGAATATGATGTCTAAATATTCCAACCCAAAACCAGGCGCGATGCTACTTTGATCTTTGCGTGTTATCAAGACATGAACCGTGATTACACCCTTCACTCTCCACTCAATATGGAATCACAGTCACGTGCACCGAGTCTTGTTATCTTAAGCTTTTTATTACCTAAACGGAGACGCTCAGCGTGGAGGAACATGCATCCTCTGTGCTTCTGAAACGACATCTCGTTTTGCGTCCCATTTTCACCACCGTACCTTGATGAATGTGGGGTGCAGCTATATCGCTTTCCCTGTCAATTTGTCTGCCATATGACTCCTCACAGACACAGGACTCTCAGATCACTGTCTGTGGCTGACAGGATGAGCCGACATTTGCATAGCTCATTGATGGCAGCTTCCTTTGATCCTACTTGCCGTGCCTAATTATCACTATTTCTTTATGCAGCCTGGCTCCCAGGATTCTGCCTCTTTACAAGGTATCTTTCCCTCATCCTCTCTCCTACGCCTCCTAACATCATGCTTAAACGGATGACAAACATACGGGACAGCCAGATCTCAACAGACTCATGAAAACAACAGTTTCTGACAGGACAGTTTTGACTGGAAACAGACAGAGCTGAGGTTGTCTTTTTCGGGGCAATGTTCTTTCGGATAAAAGCGCTGGTTTGTGATCAAAGGCTGTCATGTAGATGAAGAGTTGAAAAGCCCAGACAGCTTAAGTTTTATGGGCTCTCATTATGTATTTGTGCAGAGGATGTGGATCATTATACTGACAAAAGTGCAGAGTATTTCTGATTCAGTGCAGAATTGCAGTTTTAAACCAAAAATGTAAATCAGAACCTCTTTAAAACTCACA
Source organism: Stegastes partitus (assembly GCF_000690725.1). Taxonomy (NCBI): domain Eukaryota; kingdom Metazoa; phylum Chordata; class Actinopteri; family Pomacentridae; genus Stegastes; species Stegastes partitus. The sequence continues at coordinate 265,215 of NW_007578144.1, read as the reverse complement.
GAAATGAGTGATAGTTTCCATAGTTTGTGCGCAGCCCTGTGCAGTTTCCTATTAACATGCCTATAAGTATGTGTGTAAGTTAACCCCCTCCCTACGTGAATCACCATTGGCACATGCCGGGATATTCCATTGCTTTCAGCAATGTACCTGAACAACGGTTGAGAGGATAAACATCAGACTGTTTGCTTTGTTTGGAGTTTTCTGACATTTTAAAGCTGCTTGAAACAGTGATAAAATCCTGTAACAATAAGGCTTTTGACTTTTCTTCCTTCTCCGGCTTGATTGCCTTTTAACAGCTGCCTGGTTTTGGACAGACTACAGTCAAAAGAAAAAGGCCTCCAGACAGAGCAATTATGGTTTTATTTACCATGCCCGTTCCTACAGCTCTCCCTTTCTCTATCTGCCCCCTTTTTCTCTCCACTTTGTGATCATTGATCAGATTAGAGAAACGTTGAGCTTCCTCATGTGATTCATCTCGCATAAGAACCTCATTAACAAATGAAAATAGTGGGCACCAGGCAATTAGATGTAAAAGATACTGCGGGACTGAAGGGGAAACTCACACACACACACACACACACACACACAACAGTCATGTGTCCTTAATGAAATGAGGTCGATTTGTACGAGGGGGAAATCCAATCTGTGTTGGTTTTGATTCGAGTATAAATCTTTTTCTTGATCTTAATGATAGACTTTTGACTGTAAAATCAAATCCACCAATAAAACACATAATAAGCTTAATTAAACACCCAAGAAAGGTCATTTTGAAGGTGTTGGTGATATGACTGAGCAGGTTTGAAGCGTGTGAATAGAGATGAATTCAGTGTTTGCCTTCCTTTTACATTCAGGAACAGCCTACAGGATCCACCTTTGAAGTGGAATGAAAAAGCTGTTGCCAGCAACAAACAAAGGGCACATTGTCTGAACCCGGCAGCTGACATGCAAAGCAGCAGAGCATTCACAGAATGCAAAACATGTTCATACAAACAATGAAGCCACTGAGCTGTTCGTGTAAACTGTGCGCAGGACTGATACATTTCAACGTGGGATCATCTTTCAACTGTTTTGTTTTTAGGTCAAATAGGTGGCAACAAAAACACACACACTGTCAGACATCAGAGCCATGTCTCAGTGTGAACCGTCACACAGGAGTCCGTCTAAAACACCAGGATTACTGTGGTTTAGTTTCTTAACTGCAGTGAAGTTAAACCTGGAACAGTGCTTTTAATTTCCATATTTGCAAAGTGACATTAAATATTTGTGGGCCTTTTTTGGTAAACTTCTAAAGTCACTGAGACAGGTCACGTGGACTCAAGGTCAAACTGAAGTCTGTTTTTATTGCTGCGGCCGTTTTGACTCGTCGTCCTTATCGTTATTATCATGTAACTCGTAAAATTGAATATAATAAAAGACAGTTTTTCCACGTGTAGAGCTGGATGGCAGCATCTGTGCACCACCAAGTGGTGGCCTCGGAGTACTGTCAAAGTCTCCAAAAGGCTTTTACTGCTGCGCACCAAACAGTCTGTACCCATTACAAGATGTGTTTTAGAGTGAATTTTTCATCAACAGGAGGTTTGTTGGGGCTGGATATGACAAAAACAGTGTCAAAAGATGGTAGGACACTGTGAAGGAGATGCTACTGATACAGTTCAACCGTTTCTGTATGTTTTTGCATTTTGACTAAAAACCCCTTTTCTAAAATTGTTCCAATCTCTGGAAATTGTGGCAAATTTTTGAGAAAAAGTTCTAGAGTGTTCTAATACACTATAAACTGAGCACAGCTCATGTAGTAGTTCCAGTCAAGTCAATTTTATTTGCATAGCGCAGTTTACAACATATGCCATCTCACAATGCTTAACATGTGAAGACCTTACAGATTTAAACAGAGAACCCAACAAGTTGCCTTTGGACTCCGTCTGAACAAGCGGTCAGCAAAGAGCCAAAACCCCCGCCCTCAAGGGAGGGGGGGAAAAAAAACCTCTGACAGAACCAGGCTCTGGGAAGGCAGCTATCTGCCTTGACTGGTTGGGCGAGAGTGGGGATTAGGAGGTGCCGGCGGGGAAAACAGGATAGCAGATGGAGAGCAAGCAATAGAACAGAACAATAAGTATGAATAGAAATATTCTGCTGAGAGTTAAAGGAACACAAGGCTCCACAGAGCTCCTTGTCAGCCTGGCTACAGTGCTGAAAAGAAACCTGGGGCTGTTCTTGTTTTGCTCAATTAAAGATGAATAATAAGAAGTTCTTGTCCTGCGGATTGCTTTTTTATAGGTGAGGAAACTATCTTTCCAGGCTGGATTAAATTCTTCTGAGTTTGAAGAGCGCCACTGTCTTTCCAGCCTTCTTAATTTCAGTTTTAAGATGTGCAGCTGTTGACTTCACCACGGTGCTATTTTATTATAATGTAAAGGCTTCTTTTTGAATGGGGCAACAACATCAATTGATGAACGCCGTAACGCTGCAGTTCTATCAACAAGATCATCCACCTGTGTGGGACTAATGTTAGAGGACAACAAAATCCCAGCTGCCATAGATTACTAAGACGGGCTACGAATAATTCAGGTACTTTTTGAGAAATTGTACAAAAAAATCCAAACAAAAATAGTTTAAACTATCATTAACATCTCAAACACAATGACTTTTTGTCTTTTGCCATTTCCAGGTAGAAGACACCGATTAGTCGCATGATAATTAACTATAAATGTAAATAAGGTATGAATTATTTCCGGCTCAACTTGGCTTCCTCTGCAGTAATTGGACAACACACACAAACATGAACAGCACTGTTTATTACAGTGTTATTTACACAATAAAGCTGTAATGAACAGGAAGTTTAAAGGGAATTTGTTAGCATAAATACAGAACTGACAAAAAAAATACATCCCTTTTTAAAAGAAAGCAAAAACAAATGAACAGTGTGTAAATGAACTGCATGTTAAGGAAGTTTTATACAAAAAAGTGACATCATGCAGAAACATAAGCCCAGTTCAGTGAGGCTGCAGCTCTGTCAGGGAGAAATGAGCAGCAGTAAGTGGGATAAGAACATTTAAAACCATCAGAATCAAAAAACGCTAACCTCCCACAACAAACTGCATCATGTTTGCTACATTTCTGATGATTTATTGTCCACTGAGGCCTTTAATCCGCCATAAACCTGCGTTTATTTTTGTTGGACAAGCTGCCATTTTAATGGGATAACACCAACACAACTACCCACTGACTGAGATCATGTTTACACACCGATGGCACTGCAAGAACTAATGACAACAATGTATGTAGAAAATAAAAAAACACAACCGATCCTTGACACAAAAACAACAACAACAAAAAAAATAGTGGCACTGTTAAGGTTAAAGCTGCATGTTATATAAAAATATCAAACACTTTGAAAGTAGGAACAGAGTAAAGATTTGAGTTAATACCACAAAGAAAATTCAAGCACTTGGTACTAAAACCTCAAACCAAAATTCCTCGACTGACACACGCGTGGCCTTTGGTCTTTTAAGATATTAGCACCAACAAAGTTACCTGAATATAGACGTTTCTGTTACACATAGCATTTGTTAAAACTAGGTTTAGTGCTGCCAAATGAACTGATCGCACTTTATAAAAAGCTGTAAGGGTTCAAACAAACAGATTACTAACAATCATGTGTCAGCCTTTGGGGATAGTTACAAAACTTGAGCAAACAAATATGACAAAAAATTTGAGCCCTGATCACTGATAATTTCTGGGATCCCAAATACTGAAATGAACTGGGTCAGCGCTCTGACCACAGACGGATACGCAGCTGGGCATCTCGTACTCCGACACATTACTGTAAGATTTTGAACGTGGTAAAGGACCAACTCAATCAACAATGAGCTGCTCAAAAGGCTGAGAAACTGCAGTGACGGGACACAGAGGAGCTTGTTTTCGACACGTGTGACATGTTTTAAATTACTGAGAAACATCTCTTTTCAAACAATCCCAAAAGAAGTACTTCAAGATGGAACTGGAAGTCTTAAGAACCCCCAGATGTCCACACTGATCATGAGACGTCCTCAGCACCTCCTCCTGGAATCTGGAAGGCACCACAATCTGACAAACAGGATCACCAGTGAAGTTTTCTCCATGTGGCATCCATTTCCTCACCAACAAGTCGTTCTGTAGCACATAACCATGTGCAGCACTCATTCCACTGACAAGCACAAAAAATCAAACAACACTCTGAGGGAAGGATCAGCTCGCTGTTCAGCTGCCAGGTCACTCTGACAAACAGAGAGTCAGGTATAACCACAGGGAGCATCCCACTATCTTCTGGGCCAGAGTTCCATCCTGCCTCCCTACCACACATGAAACGTGTAACTGCACATGCTGTGAACACCTCAGAAAACATCCTGCACTTTCATCAGGAGCTTCTGCAACAGAGGGAGAAACTGTTACCACAGGTTCAAGTGGACAATCGCCAGGTCATTCCCCAGAATAACCTACATCCCCCTGGACTGGCAGAGCCGGACGCTCACCCGAGGTAACCTCACCATGAACTAGACCACAGTCCAGCATCAATATGTGCGCCGGAACAGGCAACAATCCCACTCCCTTCATCAAAATGTAATCACTAGTCGCGGTGAGCTGAGAGAATGGCAGCACGGAACTCACAATGAATGAATGAAACGCTCCAGTGTCTTGTTGAACTTTTGCTGGTGTCTTATGATTATTACCTCCCAGTGACACATAACCACCGGACACAAAAGCTGAGAACTCAGGGGGTAGCTTACTGTAGCTTAATCCACCTTTACTCGGGGAGAGCTGACATCAGGAGAGAGGACACTGAGTTTTTGAACCGCTCCGGAATTATTAACTCACACAAATCATCATATGTATGAACATTCAGTGAAGAAAACCAACGACCAAACAAAAACGTCACTCAGCAGAGATACTTACTACAACTGGATCCACTAAAGTTTGGACGAGCCCCCATTTGTTACAGCTTGGCTCAAAACTGTAACAAAAACTGGGAGACAACAACTGAGTGGTGACTGAAAAGGCATTTATTTTAACAAATGAACAACAACCAGAACGTGCATGTAAGCAATAGAACAAACAAAACTGTGGTGATGGTGTCTCAAAAGGGGCAGCTCCTGTCAGAAGGGGGGCAGACAAAGAATGAGGGAGTTCACTCAGCTGATGACCCTCATTCAGCCCTGTAAAAGAAAAGACAGGCACACCTAGTGTCCAGGTGGAGGCTCGTCACAGGATTGTGTTTACAAGTAGCAAAAACTGTAATATTTCAATGGCCTTTGGTTTACACGTAAACGAAGCTACAAGTCACCAAAAAAGATCGTATCTGAAAACTCTGGCCAAAGAGGAGATGTGGAAAAACTCCATCTTTACGTTTGCATGTAGACAGGAAGAGACGGAGTTTGACGTCACAGTGTGCGACAAAAGCGTCATCGGCGCCATATGTGTGCGACCCATGTTTACAGTTTGGCTACTGTGACAGAGATGGATGCTGTTAAAGCAGTGCTTGTTTTTACGTTTGCATTTACATTCAGAAATGTTCTATTATGTGGAGCTCCACTTTTCTGTCGGTCCAAACAAACGACCCTCGCGCCATTATCGTTGAAGTAACAGAAAGTAATTTGTGCCATTAGTTGTTGTGTTTTTTCAAGGATTCCAATTAGCTAGCATGGCTTTATGCTTCTTGTCACCCTGCCCCCTATAGGTTTGACAGCTCATAGCAGCTCTTTACAACGTGTTCAAGCGGGTTTGTGTTGACAAAGATTTTTTTGAAAATGATCTGGTGGAACAATGTTATTTTTAAAAATGTAGATCTGTTTTTGTAAATACCCGGCTACGTGTGAACGTGGCCTCAGACACTGTTGGTCAGGTTGGCGTTTTCCTCCCTTTGTTTATCCACCGCTCGGCTCATCGCGTCCAGAAACTGATGAAGAGTTACTGTTGGTGTCTGCAAGCAAACAAATCAGACACTGTAAGGAAAGTCTGCAACTTCATGGAAATTCTCCTTTTTTAAAAAATTTATTTATTTATTTATTTATTTACTGTATTGTTTAAATACCCAAAGATATTAATAAAACTACAAAAGACTGAATTTCTGAGTTATTTTTTTAAAGAAAAAATATATATTTCCAGCATAGACAGACTGTTAAATGACATTGACAAATGTACTATAACTTAAATTAAATTTTATTTTCATTTGACACACAAAGCTGTTAAAAATAAAAGGAAGCTTAATACTGAAAATAGATTTATAAAATTAGATACAGTAAAAAGCAAAGGTGTCCTATAATTACAGATGTTTTAATAACAAAGATGTTACATTAATGTGTTTTCAATTTTAAATGTCTTCTTGTATTTTACAAAAAATTCCGCAAAAAAAAAAAATATCAGAAAAAGCAGAAACAAAGAATTAAAATAAGCATGAAAGTATACGAGAACCAAAAAAATAAATTCAGTAAATAACCACAAATTAATAGTACACTTTATACAGTTTTTATCTCTATCTATCTATCTATCTATCTATCTATCTCCTTAATTAAGTGCTAAAAAAAACAAACAAAAAAAAAACACACAATCACATATATACTTCAGGCTACAAAAAATGCATTTCGATTAAGGTATTACGGACAGTATTTTTTGGTTCCCTCGCTCCTGTGGATTTTTTTGCTAAATTACTTTTTTTTTCCCTCAGCAGAACAAAATCAAATGCTTACCTTTACAAAGAGTGCGTGGGCCAGAAATGGTAGTTTCCTCAGAGTTCTTCCACTCAAACCTTTGCTCTTTCTGGGAAAGAAAAGACAGACAGAACATTAGCCTCTGGCTGTTCCTGCTCCCGCTGGCACTCGATGTTCTGACTGGAGCGCAGACAGTGTGATTTGGGTGCTATTGCATTACTGTTGGGAGAACTCACACAGCGATGTTCCTCAGGCTCAGACTGAGTTCGGACACCTCGCTCTTTGCAAAGCCCATCGTCTCCAGCTCAAACATGGTGAAGAGCTGCTGCCGGGGGTAGATCACCTGGCACTGCAAGCATCACAACACATCACAAGCATTTACATATTAGACATAATTTATTGGATTTAAAGTGCTGTTTCTGCAATAAAGCTGCTTATTACTCTTTTAAATATATGACGATGGGAAGTTTAAGATCATGTCAAGAACTCTCTGGAATGCTAATTAAGTTTTTACGACCTCTACAAACAAGACATTTCGCCATGCTGAATGTGTCTTCCAAGTAGGTTTCCTCTCAATCTCTCTAAGTTGTTTTGATGTCTGCTCTGTATAAGCACAGCCTGCAGATCAGCTGAATATCTCTAAATTTTTATGTGATTGTTGGTCACAGCTGAGCCAACCATGGCTTCGTTGTTGTGCTGTGCCGCACAAAATTCTTACTTTTTTGCAGAATCTGGTGCAAACAGTTTGTTTTGGTGAATTTTTAAATGAGACATGCATAAGAAAGCTTTTTGACAACGTCACAATTTCAAGTTTACATTTAGGTTATGCTTTCCAGTGGAATGGCACATCATAGCGGTGTAGTTCAAGGACCTTTGGAAAGCCGGACATCCAATGCTTATTTCTGTTTCTACTGTTTTTTTCTCTGATAAATGGTGGAATATTGCAGATTATTTAAAGATAACACGTATTTTAAACCTACTGGCAGATTTCAGGGTCGAGATGATGCAATATATGTAAATAATTTCACACGTAAATTGCTGCCATTTTGCTCGGTCACCTTCATCAACTCTTCGAGGCAGGAGAGGTAGATGTTATAGATGCCTTTCTCAGATGGAGGTCCGATGTACTGCTTGATGTCGGCTCTGTCCACAAACGCCAGGTCAATCTTTTCTGTCACATTTGAAGTCGTCAGGATCACGACGTTGGAATGTCTGATGGGAAGATTTTCCAACAGAAAAAGTTATTTGGGAGCAATTGTGAGAATCTGAAATAAAATACCGTAATTTCCGGACGATAAGCTGCTACTGTTTTCGCACACTTTGAACACTGTGGCTTAAACAATGATACAACTAATTTATGGATTTTTACGATTTTAACGAATTTGCCTCAAAACAAAAGTGACATTGAAGCGACAACGAAAGAGAGACTGAGGAAGTGTGTGACGAAGTAATTCTGAGGCTGTTCAACTGCGAAACTGAAGAAGACGACTTTAGTGGTTTTAGTGCAGGAGGAAGATAAAGATCAATGACTTTTCCTGGTAGGCTACTGTATTTTCTATTTTCTTAACCGGCTGTGTTACAGGCACTGTTCGAAAAAAAAGCATTTATGTATTTGTGTATGTTACCAGTTGCATTTAATTAAAAGTTTAAAAAAATCTTTCTGTGCAAATACCTCATGTTACAACGTGGACACCTGCAGCTTATAGACAAGTGCATCTTATATATGTACTTTTTCTATTTAAAGCTAGTGGGTGCGGCTTATATTCAGGTGCGCTCAATAGTCGGAAAAATACGGTATTGAAGTTACATAAAATGAGAAATTTCTCATGTAGTGATGTGTTTTCTGACTGTTTGATCTGGTCCAGCTGAGTGAGGACAGAGTTGACCACTCGAATGGCATCAGAAGGTTCTGTTCCTGCCTGGGAGGCGTTTCTTGCTGCTGTCAGACTCTCCACCTATCGATCACAAAACAAGTATTTTCAATAACAAAGGAAACTTCTACGGCACCTCGTGAATATGAAAGCGAACCAGAATGCAATGCACTGAATAAACTCATCCTGGTGGCTCTATTCCAGTTTCCAGCTGCGATTTTACCTCATCAATCGCAACAAACACGAGAGCGTCTTTGTCGTCAATCAGTTGTTGAATCTTTTGGAACATCTTGGTGACCAGCTTACCGCTCTGCAACAAAGACAAATTATTGTTATCTGCAAAAATAACAATTTCATTTCAAACATTTTCCAGTTAATTTAACATGAAAGAGCCCAGGCGTACCTCTGAGAACCACTTTGAAAACAAGCTGTGGCTGTTTATCTCGACAAATTGGCCATACGAATACCTGCAGGGCAGAAGAGTGGATTTTGAAATGAAAAGAGCAGGTGTTGTTACAGTTGAGGCGGTTACACTTTAATGACGGTGAAGTCTTACCGATTTGACAGTCTGATTGACAGTTTCTGGGCAAGAGCTTTGCACAGCGATGTTTTCCCTGTGCCCGGGGGGCCTGAATGTGGCCAAACGCAGAGAGATAAATCAGTTATTGTGCACACATCGTCTCTGACACAACCTCAATCAGTGCTAATGATTGTAATTCCCCCCATTTTGCAATTTACCATAGAGCAGAACAACGCGGTTCCAGGAAATCAGGTTGCTGTCAACGTTTTTGTCTGAGAAGTAAATTGTTGTTGTGACATAATCCAGGAGCTGAAGGAGAATGCGAACAGTGTTAGGCATTGTTGTAAAGTTGTATAATCGTTTTCTCTCATTTCTCAACCGTTGTTAATTATTTTACCTGGGTTTTCACTCCATTCTCATATACCAGACTCTCCCAAATCCCGTGGAATTCAGCTGTTAAAAAACAGATCAAGGAAATTTAGGGGAATATTCACAAAGTTTTCAATAAGTCAAAAGAAAAACAGTTCATCTGATACATTACATACAGGTTGTTCACTACGCTAGTGGAGGTGCAGGTTAAAATTATGAAACACATAGAAAGTACGACTAATTTATCACTATAACTTTACTATACTCCTTTTTTTCCCCCAATTTTATTTAGAGTTTCTCAACAGCAATATATATTAATGTGACCATACACAGTATGCCTTATTAGCTGTTCTTTCTTTTAACATAAACCCCAACTCAACAATATGGGCATGCATGCAAATCAAGCAGTTTAAGTAAAAATAAAATTAAATACAAAAAAACCCCCAAACAAACAAACAAAAAACTATATATATATATAAAAATAAAGAAAACACAAACATGCAACCACACAAAAAAATAAATAAGTAAACAAAATAAAAGAGATAAAATGGACAGTTTGGTCAGCAGTCAACCAATCAGACTTGTGGCTGGGTACTATTCTAAGGTGCACATTTTGAAAGTTTCCACGTACTTCAAGAATGGCTGCCATGTTTTACTAAACTTCAGTAACGAACTAGCTAAAGTGCTTCGTATCTTCTCATATATGCAAAAACCTCATAATATCCACAATCCTTTGGTCATGTGTTGGGGGGCTGTCCTGCTTCCACCTCAACAGTATAAGCCGTCGAGCAAGCAAAGAGGTAAAAGCAATAGTATTTGAATGCAGTTTGATAACAGAGATACCAGGGGGTAGAACTCCAAAGAGAGCAGTCAACGCGGTAGGAGGCAGTTTAATCTTATACACCTCCGAAAAAGTGGTAAAAATAGATGCCCAATATTTACTAAGTTTAGGACATGTCCAAAATGTATGTATTTTACTATACTCCTAAATGGGTGATTTAATATTTATCCCCTCGTAAGCTTAACGCTAGAGTATTCCGCTGACATTTCTTGTCATACTTATCCCAACGCCAATCAATAAATCAAGTCCTCTGATAATAAAAATAAAAACTGATCCGTTAGGTGGTAGAACATATACCAACAAAAGAAACTTGGCACTGAATACAATCCACTGTGCAAGCTTGTAATTAAAAAGCAAAGTTCAGTTGCATGAACAAACCACCTTTGAATCACCTTCCCCCTCTATCTCTTTCTCTGTGGCTTCCGTGCAGGTCTCCTGAGGCGTGCTAGTCTTTTCATCACCACGTCTGCACTGCAAACCTTCCTTACTGGAAGCTGAGGCCGGTGACAAACAGTGGTTGTGAAACGGGCTTTGCAGTCCAAAAACAGTCACAACCTTGCGTCTCCCATCACTTCTACCTGAACTAAGCTCTCCTGGCGGCCTGCTCTGAGGCCTGACTTGATGTTGAGGCAGTTGCAGGGTCCCAGTATGGTGATACCAGGTCCAGGCCAGCCACCAGGAAAAGTAGCCACAGCTCAGCGAATTTACCTGGATCACCCTCTGTGTTTATTTGTTTGCTTTATCGAATGTGTATCAAGGTGAGATTATTCCTTCATCCTTCTCTTTCCTTTTCATTTGCATGTGTTTTTCGTTGTTGCATTAACATTAAAATTATTACCTGTGTACCTTAAGTTCTACATGAGCTGTTTTTTATTAGGTCTTCAATGAAAATAGGTAATAAAAAACAATAATTAATGCTTAATATTGAGTGAAACCAAACATTTAATCACAATAAATGATTCAGCTACCTCACCCAGCCCTATAATTTGTTATCTGTGGCAGTCACAAGCCTTGCAGTCAGAATTCTTACCTGTGTAGAAACGGCAAAAGCTTACTCTTGTCATTTCTACGATTCTGCATACTCTCGCTTTAAAATGGGGTTCTCAAATATTTAGGGTTTATTTAGAGAAGCTAGGCGTTGGTCATGCTGGATTCAGAGAGGTTATAATGAGCCACAGGCGGCTTCTTCACAGCTTGACAATGTAATGCATGAGGATGAAGACACAGCCTCACAAATCCAAACTAACTTTTTAAAAGCCACCTTTGAAGCCTACAATCAGGGTCAGTCAGTGCTCTCCAGTCATTTCTTACTTCATTTCATATTCAAAAAACATTGTGGACTGAGTGCACCCTCCTGGCTTACACTTCAGAATGATCACTTCTTATAATAAACTTGTGTGGCTGTCCAACTTCAATTGAGAATACATCAAACTAAGAAAGCAAGATTTTTGCAACACGCTATATCAGTCAATGTGCCATGCTCCACAGTATCTAGTTTCACCTGCTGGCAGCAACCAGTGATTTGCTGCTGAAAGCGCCTCATCCTCCTCCAAGCTGAGCGTGCTGGGTCCATCCTCATTCAGGGTGAAGATGTGAACAGAGACAGAGCAGCTCTTCAAGTCAAGGGGCTAAGGGGAGAAAAAAAAAAGATGAATAAAATAGACAACTACAAAACATTTTTACCTAAAAAACAAAAAGAAACCCACAATGATGTAAAAAGGCCTGAAAATATTTGCAAAGCGAATCAAAAATGGCAAACCTGTGTTACTTTTTCCTCAAGGTCAACTATAGCCACAGATTCCACGTGTGTCTGCAGGAAATCTTCATCGAACTCGGTCCATCTGTAGTTTCCAAAAACCACACTGTGGCGATTCAGTAGAGCCTGAACGTGGATCCTCACCTCAGACAGCTTAGCTGTACTAAAATATTAACATGGATGGAATCAGACAATACACAAGTCAGCACAGATGTATATATACATGAAGTATACAACAGAAGTGAGTACACCCTGGTGCAATATCACTTATAAATGTCAAATTGTTGTACATTTTAATCACCTTACAGTAACTGCATAACTTCTAAGTTAAACAGCAGAATATTTGCATGTGCTGCACAATTAAAAACTATTTTGATGTTTTATATTAAAAGTACTGAATGCAACTAAAGTCAGTACATATTTCATTACTGAGATTGAAATCTTTTATTTTTTCAATACTTCATACATCCACCTTTATTTTTGATGACAGACTCGATTCTCCTCAGCACGGAGGATACCAAATTTCTGGAGACATACTCTGCCTTCTTTAGACTCTTCGTTTCAGCTGCTTTTTGCTAGATGGGTTGTGCTGCTTCACTTTTTTCTATAAAATACCCTGAAAGGGATCTATTGGATTCAAACAAGCCTACTTACTTATGGCCAGATTATAGCTTTCACATTGTTCCTTTTTTTTTTTTAGAAACACTTTTGTGATTTTTGCAGTGTGATTTGTATGGTTATTGTGCTGGAATGTTCCTCTTCTGTAAAGTTTCTGCAGAATGGAAGTCATCTTGTCAACCAGTATTTTGGTATATCCAGTCATGCAGCTACACAGAGCCCATAGGTCCAAAATTGAGGAAATTCATGCAGTTAGGCTGATTGGAAATCACAGTTGTACTCAGTTTTGTTTGAGTGATCACAGGTTTTCTAAACTGTGTGTCAATGATCACATGTATTCACTTTCGTTACATGAAGTTTCTACTTTACATCCTGTATTTTCAATATAGCCTTTGTAAAGGATTTGTTTTTGATTGTTCATTTGTGGAAATACTTGTTAGAAACAATTTAATTATTTAGCAGTAATACAACTTGGAATCATTTTACACTGATGAAATACTACACTGGGTGGTATTCACGCCTGTTGTGTACTGTAATTTCTGACTGATACTATGACAGAGCCGGTCCTGATTTGTTTTATACACCAACACATTTGCAAACAGATTTTCCGACATGAAATAGGGGTCGCTATAATTAAACTGGTAAAATTGTTAGTACTTCTCATCCAGTACTGTGTATTAGTGCATTTCAATGTAGCTGACCACCTCCCTTGAAATCAAAGTGTGGTTGTTTAAGGCCTTTTCCTCTGTTTCTGTCCTGGTTTTGGGCTCTGTGGTCTGACACACAGCAGCATCGGTGTGTTTAAACTACTCACCTTTGTGATTTAACATGGACCTCCACGTTGATGTTTTGTTTCAGGTTCCCCACTTCCATTATGTCACCCTCCACAGCAGTAAACCTGTGTAGACCGGAGCAAAATTCAGAGCTTTAATAGCAGTAACGCAGAGTTACTAGCATATATTTAGTGATAAACCGAAACGCACTCCTTATCGCGTTAGCCAGCTAGCTAACTTTGGAAAGTTGCTAATGCTAGGGCTAGCTAACGTAGCGAGCTAACAGCGGCGAAAGTGTCGGCTACGTTGACAAAACAGACACCACACCTTAAAACATTTACGCTGTCAGACTGATTAGTTGCATGAACCAAAGTTCTGCTTCCCGACCGTCCGATGTGTTGACAACCGGCCGACAGTCAGTCGAATTCAGCGCGCTGATTTGTGACACCGGAACTACAACATCACTTTTTGAGGTTTCACTTCCGGTTAGCAGTTTTCTCGTTAACTTGTTCCAACAGGGTTAACGCTTAGCGACGAGTGGCAACACAACTGGAATAATAATTACAGTACAGATACGCAAACATGGGAAAAAAGCACAAGAAACATAAACCGGAATGGAGGACAGTTGACGGTACGTGAATACGCAATTTTACGATTAGCTTGCAGCCGCGCGGCTTTTGTTCCAGCTAGCGTTATGCTAGTTTAGCTTAGCTTAGCCGGGCAGCAGATGTGTATTACATTTGTGAAACGTAAACTTCGGGATGTTACGAACTAGCCAGGTGACTACTCTGCTGCAGACAGTGGCGGTTCTAGACAAATTTTACTGAGGGGGGCAGTGTTTAATCACTTTTATTTACTTTATATTAAAATTTAACAAATGCTTATGTTTTTTGCAAAACACACATCAACTGAAACAATGAGCTTATCGGGGCCAGTGTTGAAATGTGTAACATAAGGAACATTTGGAATCAGTCACATAAGTGGTTGGGTTATCCTGCTATTCACTACAGCAACATGATACGGCAGTTGTGCTGTCTGACAAACTGGTCCTGAAATATGTTAAGATCCAAGGCCTTGGTCCTTCTGGATTCTATACCTAGGACACCAAGATCACTGAGTCCATCATCAGAAACAGCGGACCGCTGTTCCCCTGGTTGTTCCTCTCCCTCATCTCTCTGTCCATGCATGTATTCCTCATCCATGTCTGCCTCAGTGCCCTGCCTTTCTTTGCCTGCCTCCTCTCCAACCTCCTCCAACTCCCCTGGCTCTCCCTCTTCCTGCTCCTCAGCTCTGCCACGACCTGACATTTCACTTTTGTCCCTTTTTCGCTTCATGCCGACCAGCCTACAATAAGAGGAAAACCATAGAGCCATGCATGTCTTCTCTGCGCTGTTTAGTCCGCCGAGATAAACAGTTTTGTTTTTTTGTTTTTGTTTTTTTCGGAGGCGATCTCCGTTATTTACAGCCTTGACAGGCAATAAAAAACACACAAGATCTTCCGTGGATTTACATGGTGGCGGAAGGCATTCAATGCATGTACAATAGATGTACAGTACAAAACGGAACCTTTACAGCCGATAAAACACACACATAAGATCTTCCGTGAATTTGCAAGACTTGTACCCCTACAGAAATTAAATAATAACCATACTTGATTGGACGAGTGAACCTGCCAGTAGAATTACATGACATTAAAACACACAAATAGCGCAATCTCGCTTACCTCTCTTAACCCTCACGTAAACAAAAGGGGAGTGTCAAGGCGAGAAAAACTCATTTATTTGGAGCTGGTGCTAAAAGTGTACGTAGGGGTACCGGGACCCCCCAGCAAAGGTTCCACACAACAACTGAGAGTTGTGACTTTGTGTAATTAATTGTGTAATAACAATAAACATAATGCAATAAAATAAAATATAGAGTGTATATTACATATTACTAATACAATAATACATTTAACCCACAACCACTGCCGCATCACTCACCCTTGTTGTGGAAATTCTGTAGGATGTTGATGTCGGCTGAGGGACCCGCCCCGGAGACTCAGATGGGTTAGTTTGATGTGTTGTTTTGTGATGTGGTTTGCTGTTTTACTTGCGTGACCGGCGGTTCCGTCTTTTATTGCCGGCTTCGTTTTTCGGGTTTTTTTTCCCCCTTTCGTTTTTTTCCGGCTTTGGTTGGGGGCCCCTTCCGGTTTTTTGGTTGGAGGGGAAACAAAGACGGTCCGGCACCTTGGTGTAATCTGGCCGTGAGAGATGCAGAGAGTACATGCTTACCTGTCCTCCTACACTACAGCTACATGAGGTCAAGAATCTGCAGAAGATTTGCAAAATATAGATCTGTTATAAATACTGCCTCACATAAAGGGGTCAGTCAGAGGAGCTAAGGGGAAAAGTTCAATACCATCTCTGGAAACTTAACTCCAAGAGAGGAATGTAATTTTTCCTTCACAGATCCCTCCTTTTTGATTGTAAAATCAAGTCAAATGAAACACTAATCAAAAGGGAAAAGTACTAATTATCAGTGAGTGTTGGTAAGAGAGCAATCCTCAAACCCGACTCTGCATCACTCAGTACAGTTTCCAAGAGTCACATTCTCCAATGGATTACAAATACAAAGAGTAGTAAATGAAATATAAATCAATATAAGAATATAATATAAATCAAGCAACTGACCGTGAGTCCAAAGGTTTATGCAGGTAGGATGCCACAAACTAGTCTGGGGATACTTATGACTAATCTAGGAATACTATAGACTTGTCCAGCGATGCTTATGACTACTGTAGGAATGCTAAAGACTAGTCCAGTAATGCTTATGACTAGTGTAGGGATGCCACAGATGAGTCTTGGGATACTTATGACTTGTGTGGGGATGCTACAGACTAGTCAAGGGATGCTACAGATTAGTCAAGGGATGCTACAGATTTATCTTGGGATGCTACAGACCAGTCTGGGTGTGCTTATGACCAGTCTAGGGATGCTACAAACTAGTGCGGGGTTGCTATACACTAGTACACAGAGGCTACATACTAGTCTAAGATGAATGTCTAGAGATGCTACCCTAGAGATGTTTATGATTTTACACACTACAAACTAATCTACCAACAACATGCCCATCCCTCAACTCTGCTTTTTAGCTGCTGTTGGTATAATATCCTGCTAAAATCCCAAGTTACTCAGTGTGTTAAAATATATGTACTCTTGGATAAGATTGACGTATTGCACTTTTTTGTTTGTTGCCTTCTCGCTTTATCTTAATTGTTGTTATTTTGCCTTTCTGGTATCGTGTTTTTGCTTTTGTTTGTAGACTATGAGGACAAAGCTCTTGAAAAGCCCTTGAAGCTGGTGCTCAAAGTTGGAGGAAGCGAGGTGACAGAGCTCTCTGGTTCAGGGCATGACTCCAGCTACTACGACGACAGATCGGACCACGAGCGAGAACGCCACAAAGAGAAAAAGAAAAAGAAGAAGAAAAAATCTGAAAAGGATAAAGACAAATATGTGGATGATGAGGAGAGAAGGCGGCGGAAGGTTAGTTCGTAGAATATCGTTCATTCATTTCATTATTTCATTATTTCTTACTTTTAGTTGAAGGTTTGCTTTCACGTCACAGGAAGAAAAAAGGAAGAAGAGAGAACGAGAGCAGAATGAATCGGAGGCAGCAGCAGCAGCAGCTGCGACAGCTGCCACTAGCGGCGTACCTGTTGAACCTTTCACACTGACAAAAACAATAACTATTGGATTAGAGGTGAGAAAACTTAATTTAAGCCAGAGAATATGGTTGATAAATATTTAATGTTTACTTTGAAAGGTAATGTATTATGTATGTATCTAATCAGCCAGAAGAGAAGAAAAAGAAGAAAGAAAGATTTGAAATAGAACCTGAAGTGGAAGAGTTTCACCCCAATGTGAAAGTGGAAGTGGAGCAACAAGGAGACCGACCAGTCAGAGCCTGCCGGACACAGCAAGGCAAGACTGCCTGTCTATGTTCACAACATCACATATTTTTGCATGCAAACCTTTTATTTTAGCAGTTCTTCACTTGTAAACGGTGTTAGTGAGTAACAGGTTTTTTTGTTGTTGTTGTTTTTATTTTCCCTATGCAGAGAATGAGTCCACTCCTCGTCAACAACTGCTGGAACACTTTTTGAGGCAGCTGCAGAGGTGAGGAACACTGAATCACTGACTGCTGCCTCCACCTGCAGTGTCAGCCATCTGTCCTTTAACTCTGATCCCCAAGCAGTTTGTGGAGCTGTTTAGCAATTGTCACATTTTTGAATCTGATAACTCTTGTATTTTATTTTATTTTTTTTACAGTTTCTGCCTCTTATAAATGGTGTGATTTTGGCATTTAAAAAAACAACAACAAAAAACTTGCCTTTTAAGCCCACTGGAGGGTCTGGGTTTCAGAGGGTTAGACACCACAGTACTGGTTTGAGGAGCTTTACAAGTCCAGAGCTGAGACTGTCCCTGAGCATGAATCCTAATAGTTTTGGGAGAACACCATTTAGCACATATGCACAAGAAACACCATAGATTTACGTGTGTATTGTTTTGAAATGAAACTAAACACAGCTATACTTCCCTTAAGATAAAAACCTTTCCATTTCAGTTTTACACCGCAACTTTAAAATGGTCACATTTGCAGCTTGACTTGCAATCAGATGAGCACATACAATTTCCTCAGGGCAGCAAAGCTTTTGATTTTCATGACTTTCCTATTGCCCCAGTAGGCCTCTAAGAATAGCAAAATTTGCATTTGTTATGTGTGTCATTCAACACCTGCGTGCTAAATGTTGTACAGTGTAATAACGCTGCTGCCTCTGCAGGCTGTAGGCTTTTAGTTATTAGCCGATTTGAGCATGGAGGATTGTGAGTGGAGCGCAGGTGTGAGTAGTAATTGTTGAGGCTGGCTCCTTCTGTTTCTGGAAACTGTAGACATATTACAGTCTGTAAATTTGCTGTGGTTTTAACCATGGATTGTAAAACGTGCAGTGCGAATAAGACCACATAATGACACGGTCTGCTTGATCATGATATAATTTTTATTGCTCATAATGACGTGACTAATAATGTTTCCTGGTATTCTCTAGTAAGATCACTTCCTCTTAAAAGCACAAGTCTAAAAGGTGGTTCTGCACTGAATAACACTGAGTCACTTTTGTTTCCAGGAAAGATCCCCACGGATTCTTCTCACTTCCAGTAACGGATGCGATTGCTCCTGGTTACTCGATGATCATCAAACATCCTATGGACTTCAGCACCATGAAGGACAAGATTAGAAACAACGAATACAACACAGTAACAGAATTTAAGGTGAGGATACGTTTCAAAACATTCTCATCTGCAAAACAAGGATGTGAATATTTCATTTGGGAGTATCATAAAGCAGTCTTTATAAACTGCCCTCACACCTCACTGAACCCTTTTTGTCCTGCAGGCCGACTTCAAGCTGATGTGTGACAACGCCATGGTATACAACCGACCAGAGACTGTCTACTACAAAGCTGCCAAGAAACTGCTTCATACAGGATTCAAGATGATGAGCAAGGTAATGATGTCACACAGGCTAACGACAAAAACAACTTTCTGATGATATGCAGTGTGTATAACATTACAACCCATCTGTCCTTTATATTTGACAACATTATTGGCCTTTTTCTGTCTTAACCTCTTAAGACCTGAACTCTTGTTTGATACAAAAAGTAAGCAACAGTAACAAAATTAAAAAATAATTAAAAAAAGAAAAAACAAATAATATATAATTTTACCCAAAATGTGATCAGGTCTTAAGAGGTTAAAGCTCGTCTTCATTTGAAAAGTCGTTTACTTGCTTGCTTCCCTTTCTACTAACGCATTTGCTATTGAACTTAATAAATAATAACTCATTTATTTTAGCTTTAAAACTTGGCCAGTGACCCAGGTAACGCAGGGTAATACGCTGACTGGCCTATAAATCAGGAGTTAATTTGCTCTGTGTTCATCCCTGAGAGGCAAAAATTCCCCACAGGATAAATTTGTGAATTTAAAAAAGGTGACCTGTCCAGGGCGTCCCCGGTCTTCACCCTGAGTCAGCTGGGATAGGCTCCAGCCCTCACCCCCGACCCTAGTGAGGATTAAGCAGTGTATAGATAATGGATGGAATTTAAAAAAGGAATAGATAGCATAGATGTTGTAACCAAAAAGTGTCAATATGGTCTGTCAACTAGTTCAAGTCCAATTATTGCCAGCTAATAGTATTAGAATTTCACTGTAGTGTCAAAAATCAGAACCTACATAACATCCATCCTGTTTTAAGGTATCTTTTGATGTCTGTCAGACTTCATTACAATCATTAGCTTCCAACCACCCCTTATATTTCATCCCATTTACTACCCCTACATGTAACATGTAAGGCTAATAAAGGTGATGAAGCGCTGCTCTTTCTTCACTCTGCTCTGTCTCCAGGAGCGGCTTTTAGCCCTGAAGCGTAGCATGTCTTTCATGCAGGATATGGATTTCACCCAGCAGGCAGCCATTTTAGGAGACGAAGACCTGACGACTGACGTGCCTCCTCCAGAGACCATCCCCATCCCAGTGGAGTCTGCAAAGAAGTCCAGGAAGCAGCCAGTCAAAGACATGAAGGAAGTCATCAGGTATTTGGTTGTTGATTAAATGTGACTTTTTGTATAAATTTAAGGACTGATATGTGGTCAGAGAAGCTAATATCTTGTGAATCTTGTGAACAAGACCTTTAACATCTAGTGATACTATCATATTGTCATTTCTGCCATCTCAGCTATCTGTATGAACCAGAGGGAAATGCTTGCAGCTTGACTGACAGCACAGCAGAGGAGCATGTTCTGGCGCTGGTTGAACATTCTGCAGATGAAGCTCGAGACCGCATCAACAGATACATGCCAAACTCCAAGGTTCTCCACTTTTCAAAACTTTCCACTGATACATGTTTCTACAAGCTCTTTTGATCTACATATGTATCCACACTCAGATATACCGAGGATTACATTTTTAAAATTTTGTGTGTCAATTCTTTTAAGTGACGTTTGCTGTCCTGCATTTTCAGATGGGCTACTTACGCAAAGAGTCGGACAGTTCTCTTCTATATACTGTTGTAAATCAGCTGGATCCTGATGCAGAAGGTCTGCTATTATTGCACTATTTAAAAAAAATATATTTCAAAACCTTGTTTA
>NW_007578144.1:228349-244528 GCF_000690725.1 Stegastes partitus | reverse complement strand
CCTGATGCAGAAGGTCTGCTATTAAAGCACTAAAAAAAAAAAAAAAAAAAAAAAGTCAAAACCTTGTTTACAACTATGTTAAGTGATATCAATGAAATTTTGCTCTTTTTTTTTTGCAGAAGAGGAAACCCATAAAGTGGACCTGAGTTCTCTGTCAAATAAGCTTCTTCCAGGATTAACAACTTTAGGTTTCAAAGATGACAGGAGACACAAAGGTATGTCATGACGTGCACTCGTGTTGATTCACTTTGTGTTTTTCACGTTAATTGTTCCATTTAACCACCTGAACCCCCTGTTTTTTTCTCTTTTTTTAAAAATTATTATTATCTTGCCACATTGCTCACTGTAGGCAAATTTTTACTGCAATATAAAATCCCACACTTCTGTAAAAACAACACAACCATGGTTACAAGTAGAGAGAACTCAAAAGTGCTGTTTGTGCAGTATAAATCATCAATCATAAAAAGGAAGAAACTAAGCTACATTTTTTCATTTGTTTTACCACCGTTGAAAAAAACAATATTCACAGCATTTTCCCAAGGGCCCACAGGTCTTACCACTGCTGGAAAAAAGGGGGCTCACATTACTATGGATATTTAAGTACTTATATTCTGACATCTACTACAAACTTGACGTTTTTAACTCTACTTTGCACTAGATAGATGTTTCACTGTGCTAAATGTACCTTTTGACACCATGATGACAAATTGCTCCTCTGTAAACCATCTTTGCATTTATTTTATTGCTCAACTATGTTTTGTTTTTCTCTCAGTCTTTCTAATTTGTTACCACACATGTTCTCTCTCTGCTCACACAAACACAGTCTGCATTAGCTGACAATTCCCTGAATTTTTGTCATGTGACTGCCAGTCACAGCTGAGTCACTCAGTTGTGTTGAGGAACACAGAATTTTTAGTTATCTGCACAGTCTGGTGTAAATGGGTTTTGGAGACTTTTTGAACAAGCCATGCAGAATAACAATCTTGATGAAACTTCACAACTTTAAGCTTAGATTTGGTTAGTTGTCCCGCTGGAATTGCACATTGCACATGACGATGAGCATAAAGTTAAAAATCTGATGATTCTTTGTGTTTTTACAGTTTTGGACTCGAATAAATGGTGTAATTAATTTTTATGATTAATGGCATTCAAACCTATCTATGGTTTCTGTGGTTCAGATCACTAATGAATAACAATTACAAAACTCTGATGAAGAACTTGTTGCTGTTCTGTCTCTGTGTAGTGACTTTCCTCAGCAGTGCCTACAACATCCAGAGCCTTCAGAAGAACTCCATCTTCCCAGACTTGCTGTCTGATGAGATGGACACGCTCTATTCAGCCTATGGAGATGACACAGGGGTACAGTGTGCTCTGAGGTAGGACGTTTCTTTGATAGGTGAAACTAATGTTTGAATTTTTTACATGCTAAAGTTTCCAATTCCAGTCTGCTTTTAATTTCTGTTCACCTTGTTTTTTTTCACCTCTTAAGTGTACAGGAGTTTGTCAAGGGCTGCGGAAGTGTCACCAAGCATTGGGTCGATGGGCTTCTGGACAAGATGACCGCAGGCGATCACAGTAAAGCTGTGAGTCAGATTCGACAGGTACAGTCTCTTGAGCATCTCTTGAACCGTTTGCTTTTTTGATGTAAGCCTGTTGCGTTGTGTTGTGATGCCTGTTTTCCATTTCAGAAAAGAAACATAACGCTGAAACCTGATGAAACCAAGTCCAACATCTGTGACATTCAGGTACGTTGTAATTTATTAAGGAGATGCTATATTTTCTTTGTAATGTTTTACTTATCCCCGCTGATTTGACTGTCTGATTGAAGCTGAGTATTTTTTGTTCAGATGAGCGATGGCGCTGGCCTGGGAGAGAGCAGTTCAGTGCTGGACTTCATGTCAATGAAGAACTATCCTGATATGTCTCTGGATATTTCCATGCTTAACTCATTAGGTAAATATCTACACACTGCATGATTTTATTTACATGTATACCGCTAATCCAGTAATAATCTATTTATAGCAGCAAGTTGAGCAATACGGGGTCTTGTAGACATACTCTGATTATGCTAATGTGATACTTCTTACAGTAGCAGTAAACATAAACTTTAATATTTTGGCAGTTGTCACTCTATTTTAAACACATGGTAGTCAAACCCCATTCTAGACAAAAATTTTCAGTATCATGCTTTACTTTCTTTTGAGCTTTAAAATAGGGTGCTGACTGTTTAAAAGCGAGACGCATCTTTCTCTGGAAAAATATCGTTGTAATGTTCTACTGTCCTAACGCGTGTATGAACTGAACAGAGCGGCGTATAGACACACTTGTATTATAAAATCTGCCTTGAAGCCGCTCTGGTGTACTATTGTGGATATCTTTTGTACTAGTTTAGTTTATTTGTGTGTGCGCTTCCCCTCTACCTTTAAAGGCCACCCAGAAGCCAAAACCTCCCTATAAGTGCCCCCCCCCCCTTTCTTTGTTTAATGTTCTTTGTCTTCATCAGGTAAAAGTGTGAAAAAAGAACCAGGGAACGAGGAGGGTCAACAGAATTTTGATGATGCTGACAAACTCCTGCAGGAGTTCCAGGAGGCTCAGGTCGACAGAGTCGGCTCCAGGCCCTCGTCCAACCTGTCTTCTCTATCTAACGCGTCAGAGAGGGACCAGCACCACTTAGGTATCTGCAAGTTATAGCTTCCACTTTGTTGAAATAGCAACAGTAAACCCAGCACAACAACATAACAACAACCATGTTTTCTTTTATTCACAGGAAGCCCGTCACACCTGGGTGTTGGGGACCAGTCTGAAATGGTTCGCGATCCCTACGAGTACCTGCAGTCTCCAGAGCCAGAGGGTTCGGCCAACAGCTGACCACACACACTGCCGTTTTGTCATCCTTGTGTTAACAACACTGGGCACTCAGTGTTGGACTGTTCAAACACTGTGGACGCAACAAGGAGCCTCAGTCCTGCTTTAAAAACTGAAGACAAGTGTACAGACTGTTTGTAGTGTAATTGTTTTTTTTTTTTGTACGAGCGCAACACTTGAAGAATAAATGTTTTTGTCTGTATTTATAAATGTGTGTTGTTCAATTAGCAAACAAAAATCCCTACACAACATCAATATTACTTCAATTTTAAATGATTCAAAATTGTACCCCCTCATAGTATTTACATTATTTATAAGTTGAACAGTGGAGTACCTGCTTTTGTGTGAAGTTACAGGTTCCAACACCTTTTGGACTCATGCAGCCCCGTGTCATTACACTCCTACCTTCATACTTCACTGTCAGGACTATGCATTCACTGTGGTGGTCCTCGCCTGATTTACACCAAACATACAGGACCCTATCTGAGCTGAACAGATTTATCTTGATGTCATCTGACCAAAGAATGTGCTTCCAATATTAATCAAGCTTCTTTTTGTGTTCTTTAGCAGAGTTCTTACAGTTTTGTGCCAAACAGGAAGCACGGTTGTTTTTCTTGAAAGCAGAGATCACAGAAAACTCTGATTTCCATTAATAGCACCTGGCACCAAGTGGGACATACTTGCCCGATTGTTTTTCACAATTGCAGTGTACATTGAGCAATGATTAGTTAATCCTGCAGCTCTGATTACTGGTACTATGGCTCATTCTGTACCTCCTGATTACTGCTGCAACTGTGTTTTTATAGATTGTTAGTAGCTAATCAATCTTCCTGTATCCTCCTCTACCTTTTTGAAATCTTGCATATAGATCTATCTAATCCTCTGATAATTCTTCTCTGTGTGGAGCCATGATGCAGACATGCAGATAGGCACAGTCCATAGGTCCAAAACTGATAAAGTACTGATGTTCACAAGTCATTTTATCAACCTTGTTGATGCAGTTAGGCTAACTGGAAATCACAGATATAATCACAGGTGTTTTTTTTCTTGTGTGTCACAGACTGAAGGTGTGTTATGTACTTGAATCATTTGACATTTAAGTGATTTTGCACAAGGATCCACTTACTTCACCGTGGGAGCACTTGTAAATGTAGCAAATATCAACCGGCATTCAAATTAAGTGTGTTTTACGGGTAAAGGATGTCGGTAGAATGTGTGGCTGCTGTAAAGATGCGCTCTGCGGTCTCAGATTTCTGCAGGAGTGAACTTCCAGTTAGACTTTATATATATGTAATGTCGGGTTTCAGTTTGTGAAGGAAGTGAAAATGAGCAACATTTGCATTCACTATAATGCAATGATCCAAACTTTGAGGGGAGAGATAACCATAAAAAGTCAGGCTATATTTTTGAAAGCAGAAGTGTATTGTGTGCACACATCTGTGTCTGCAGCTTCCTCTTGCTCTCGTGGGAAGAAAAAGTATTGACTATTTAAGAAGGACTTATATTTTCCAGTATGAAAAAGAAGAAGCTATGATTGTGTGTATGATAGTGAAGCTGCATGCTTATTTATTCAGCCAGTGAAGAGCTGCAATAAATGAAGCTGGGTATCTAGAGCTGAGTTGCAGTGCGCATGCGCAGTGGGATAGTTAGTTTCCATAGCTCCGACCTGCTGAGTGAGTTGATTCTTCAACTTCTGACTCACGTCCTCCGCTGACACAAATCCAAGGGCACCGGAGCGTATTTATCCGGGATTAGAGGTGCTTTTTCAGCTGTTTATCCTCGATGTTGAGCTTTTCAATCATGTAGATTTTTACATATTTGAAGCACCTGCCCGGCTCACAAACTAATCATGGGATATTAATCGATGGAAATCTCCGCCCGAAGCTTCAATTTTGTGGTCGCTTTGCTTTTTCAGCAGGAAAAGTAAGTAATTTTTCACGTGTTACAACTTCTTTCACACATTTTCTGTTGGCTGTGGTTGGCAGGAGTTTATCTCGAGGCGTAAAAATACTAGTATTTGTGAGGTATTTGTGAATTAAACATACGGCAGGCTGCTGATAAAGCACTCAACCATTAAGGCAGGTTTAGCTTTAGTTGTCAAGCAAAACAAAAGCAACAGCTGCTAGCAAGACAGCTACACAGGACCATTACCTTAACTTGGCAGCTAATGTTCAACTTCTCACAGATTTCTGGAGCAGATATGAGCAAAAGCTATTAATTGTCAGCTCGTTCAAAAGTTTACAAATTGCTTTTTTTTTTTTCTTCAATTTTTCTTTTTTAGCTAATATGGAGGACTGTGCACAGATCAAGTGTTGTCTTTAGGGTCAAAAGGCAAAAGCAAAACATGTGATTACAAAACCTGAACAAAGAAAGGGGATGTTGCACTTTGTGTTACTGTTACACCCTGGACCAGCTGTTGTTTGCAGCCTTGTCTTGTTATTTATACCTGTTTCATTTCTCAAATACATTGTACTCACTGCGTTCATCTCACTCCATAAATGCAGCTTAATGCAGCAGCTCAGAAAGAAATCCTGTCTTAATTAGATTTATACGGACCAATTAATGTTGTAGAGAAATATTGGTTCAAGTTTTTGAATTTTATGCCATTACACTAGAAAGCTGAGATGGTGACAAAAGATGGTAAGACATTGTGTTAGAGATATTAATGATGAATATTAACCATTTCTTAATTTTTACCAAACAAAACCTCTCATACCCCTGAAAATTGTCACAGTTCTTTGAGAAGTTGCAGCTTCTGTCCCATTTAAATTTAAATTTAAATCCCATTTAATATCTGTCATGTTCTAGATTGTTCTTATATGCTATAAACTGAGCACTGCTGATGCGGTACTTCTCTAGTTAGTTATTTAAACCAAAGAGCTCAGTGAATTGCCATCAGCCATTGCCATGGCTAAGAGGAAGTTGTGCATTGTGGCTGCTCACACGTCGTGGAAAGGCTATGAAGCCATACTGAAGTGTTTTCAAGTGCCAGAAGCCCCAGTGCAAAGCATTTTCAAAATGATCAAGGAGTTCCACACGGTGAAAAATCTCAAAGCGCTGGTTGGAAGACAAAACTGAGTCCTGCACTGGAAAGAATGAAAGCGCAAAAGAAGAATCCAACGATCAGCACCAAGAGCATCCGGATGAACATGAGCAGTTCTGGTAGCAACATCTTAATTGGACACTCCAGCAGACACTGAACAAGGCTGGTCTCCATGGATGCGGAACATGGAGGACTCCACTTATCCAAGACAGACACACAAAAGCTCACCTGGACAACAAAAACAGCTTTTGGTCATTAGCAGTCGGATGAGATGAGAATGGAATTGTTTGGACAGAGAGACCAAGGAAAGGAGACGCATTCAAGCCCATGAACAGCATCCCCACGGTCAAACGTGGTGGTGGGAATGAGAAGGAAGACTGGTCTAAGGAAACGGCATCATGAGAGATGAGGAGCACATTCAGATTGTGGAGGATAACATCAGGCAGTTTGCAGAAAAACTGCTCCTTGGGCAGCTGGAGATCAACACAAAGGAAAAAAATCCCCGTGGAGGTCTGCAGCAGAACTGTTAACAACTGTAACATCTGTTTAATTTATTATGAAAAAAATGTGGGGAAAAAAATCACAATTCACAAAGTCTTAACATCTTTTGTCACTTGTTTATATCATTTCCATCCACAGGAAACCCCCCCAAACGCAAAAAATACAAATTTGGCAAAGATACAAATAATCTTAGGGTTAACTGTATATGTTTAATATATTTCTTTCATTGTTATTATACCAGTGAGGTGGACTTGAATGGCTAGGCTGTTGTAGTTGTGACTATTTGTAGGGCACACTTAGCTAAAGCAAATGCAGTCTGACTATATGTCCATGAGTAACTCAACAGTCCCTGACACAGCTCATTTTCCTAACTCATTTCCCCAGCAAATGTGACCACACTCTATTGGAGCTGGACTCATGTGAATTACATTGTGTGCTTCTAATCTGTCTTCCAACTGTCTAGATGAGCTGCTTCAGTCAGCGGTTGAGGCGCACGGCTCCGATGCGAGGCAACAGCAGAAACGAGCTGGTGCCCTCCAAGCCTCCGAGGATGAACGGATGGTCGTGGCCGCCTCAAGCTTTCCAGGTGGTGGGGTGGCTGGCCTACAGCTACCTCGCCATAGTCAGCTTCGGTATCTATATCCCTCTTCTGCCTGTGCCGTGGAACCATGTGACCTACGCTGTATCCTTAACACGCAGCTGAAACCTCAACTGTCCTTGTATCTGACTATCGAGTGCACATCAGTGGGTCTTTCATATTTGAATATGGAGCAAACATTAGCCTCTGCTGTGGTTTTTGTTGCTGCTCTGCTGGAGAAGACAAGGGTTTTGTTGTGTGGCCTGTATCTGTATGGGCCCCAGTCACACCCGACATGACTCCGTCTCTGTGGTCTCTATCAAAAGACATAATCAGTGGTCTTTTTGTTACATGTTGAATGCTGCATGATGTGTACACGCTAGTTCACTTTACCGCAGCGTCACGCAGCCATAGGAACAGTCGATGTCTTCAGACTTTCTCACACAAAGGATACACTTGTGTCCAACAGTTTGTTGCTCTTGTGCCTCTTGCTGTTCTGCTTTTTTAACTCCACATTTATCAAACATTGCTCTAGTCTTCTCATATTAGTGTTGTTTTCCTTGACTTTGGTTGTGCACAGCTGATGGGCATCGTGTTTATTGTGCACTTTATCACCCACATTGCTGCTGTTACTATAGATCCAGCAGATGCCAGCGTAAGGGCCAAGCAGAGCTATTCCAGTCCGTTGCCTTTTTTTGACCGGACGAAGCAGCCGCATGTTATCCAGGATCTGCACTGTTACCTATGTAATGTCAAAGTGTATGTATCCCGAGCTGCAGCCTCTAATGTGATTTCAAGTTTTATCATTTTGCGATCATAAAGATGTATTAAGTGTAATGATGTAAAACTAAATCTTCATGTAGTGGTCCCAAAGTAAAACACTGTGGCGTTTGCAACAAGTGCGTGGAAGACTTTGATCATCACTGCAAATGGCTGAACACCTGTGTGGGTGGGAGAAACTACTGGTAAGTTCTTGGAAGAACATGTCTTGT
This sequence comes from Stegastes partitus, assembly GCF_000690725.1. Taxonomy (NCBI): domain Eukaryota; kingdom Metazoa; phylum Chordata; class Actinopteri; family Pomacentridae; genus Stegastes; species Stegastes partitus. Next base: position 236,550 of record NW_007578144.1, on the reverse strand, counting down.
GATTCCGAATAAAATGTGGAAGGCTGTGTAGATTGACATGAGGTTTTTTTGTGCTGCTTTCAGGTTGTTCTTTTTGGCGCTGTCCTCTGCTACGATTGGCACCTTTCTGCTCATTGTTGTGGTTTTGTTCATATTTATTCAGCATTACCTGGATCCACACAGCCTACGCACTGCGCCACAGTTTCACAGTGAGTTACTTGGATTTAGTTTTGTTAACTGCATCAATTCAATTTTAGTAACATAGCGTCAGTTCAAAACATGAATCCTTTCAGGCCTATAGCAACATAACTAAGAAATGAGTCACCTGCGCTGAGCCTACCTATAAGCTTTACCATAAAGGACAGTTTTAAGTCTAATTTTAAAATTCGAGTGGGTGTCTGCCTCCTGAACCCAAACTGGAAGCTGATTCCACAGCAGAGCAACCTGGTAGCTGAAAGATCTGCCTGTCACTCTGCTTTTGGAAACTCTAGGAACCACAAGTAAGCCTGCAATCTAAGAGCAAAGTGCTTTAATGGAATAATGTGGGACAACAAGGCCTTTTAAGATATTAGTAATTAAGAAATTTGTATGTAGGGGGAAGGAATTTAAATTCTACTCTAGATTTACATGGAGCCAATAAAGAGAAGCTGATATTGGAGGATCTCTCTTGCTGGTTTCTGCTAGCACTCTTGGACATCCTGATAATAGGGAAGTGCAATAGTCAAGCCTAGAAGTTACAAATGCATGGATTAGTTTTTCAGCATCACTTGAGACAGGATGTTCCTGATTTTGGCATTATTGCATTGGCGAAAGAAGGTCATTCGAGAGACTTATTTTATGTGTGAGTTAATAGGCATATCCTGGTCAAAAATAATGCCAAGGTTCCCCACAGTAATGCCATCCTTATTAAATATACGGTTTGACAGTTTGTGTTTGAAGTGTCTAGGGCAAAATAGAATTTAGAATAAGTAAATTATAGGTCATCCGGGCCTTTTTGTCCTTAAGTCATGCTTAAGTTTGCGTAGCTGATTTGTTTCATCTGGCTTCATACAGTAATATAGCACAGTGTCATCTGCATAGCAATGAACATTTATTCAGTGTTTCCTAATATCGCCAAACAAGGTGAAAAACATTGGTCCTAGCACAGAACCATGTGGAACTCCATAAGTAACTCTTATGTGTGTGAAAGAATCATCATTGAGAACAGCATTATTGTTCATTCTTTTCATAGGTGTGCTGGGGAACACTACCTGGCTGGTCTTTTTACCATTAGCTCCCATAAAAACTAGTTCCGCTGGCCTCCTTATATCAGCTTTTATAACCGTCATGCTGAGCATCACCTGCCTGCTGCTGCTCGGCCATCTGCTGGGCTTTCACCTTTACCTCTGTGAGTCAAATGTCCAAGACAAACATCTGGATTGTTTTCCCCCTCTACCACTTATTAATCCTCAGCATTGTTTCTTCTCCTCTTGACTTAACAGTTTATAAAGGTATAAGCACATATGATTACATAAAGATGCAGCGCCAGAAAGAAGCCAGAAGTCGAGACAGTGAAGGAGGAAGTCCTCATGATGCGAAAAGCCATAACAAGACTCCACAGGTGAGTCCTGCCTTCTGCTACTTACTGTTATTCACATGTAGAGTCTGTTGTGGGTAAAAGCATTTATGTTTTCCTTTTAAAGAGCCAAGCGGGCTCAATTGACTGTGAGCCAGCATTATCGCAGAGCTCAAGGTAAAGATATTTTCTTACAGTTCTTGTTGTATTAGTATTAAAGCTAATTTTTCAAAGAAAATTAACGCCACTCCACTTTTTCTTGTAGTTCCTGCAAGTTTGACGATAGAGGCCCACTGAGCAGCCGAATATCAGAATCCATATGTACAGAGGTAAGCATCATGTATCATTTGAATAATTTCACATTGTTTAAATTCGTCAGTGTATTTTACAAAATTTCCAAACTTTCGGAAGAATTATAGTACAAGTACAGCACTAGTCAAAATTGTAAACAGCCTCAGGTCCAATGTGGATATAAAGAATGCAATGTATTAGTACTATGTGACCTTATTGCAGCCTTTGAAACTGTAGACTATTTGATTCTTTTAGACAGGGTTTAAAGTCTCATTGGCCTCTCTGGTAATGTCTTTAAATAGTTCAATCATCTAAAAGCTATTGAACCAATTATGGCGTTCTTCAAGGTTCAATTAAAGGGCCTGCACTTTTTTACCTTTTAAGTGGTGCCACTTGGAAACATCATCAAGAGGCACGGCATCAATTTTTATAGTACACTGATGACAAACAGCTACGTATTGCCTCCTGGTGACCTACAGTCAATCAATGCCTTTTTGAACAATGTTTTAGATATTTAGTTACAGATGGCATTGGATGGCATTTTCTACAGTTCAGTCAGGAGTAAAGTAAAGCTATTTTTTTGCTAGTTTTCTTTTGTCTTTAAAGCCTTTTGTGTTATATTCTATTTGTATGAAAAGTTCAAAACTTCCTGATTGACTGATGAACAATCTGTTTTTGTTATAGCTGGAAAACTTTACGAAATCAGCCGAGAAGGAGAATAGCTTCCGTTATGGCACAGAAAATCCCACAGATAATACAGACAGTGAGTATTTGACTGCACTGGAGAAACAAAAACATAACAGATATGCCTTGCAATGTAATGCAAATAAATACAACAGAGTTAACGCGCCTTTCTTGCATTGACAACAACATTTAAACCATGTGTTTCATATTTAAACAGGATTGTTTGACGGTGATGCAGTGTCCAAATAACACCTCTTGTCTCACTTGTCTCAAAGGGGAAATGAGTGAAGTAAAAAGCTGGAAACCCGTCGACGTTGAAGAGGCTCAGAGCTCCAGCGTAAAGTCTGTGGACGGCGTTCCTGGAGTCCAGGATCCTCTGGGTAGCTCCATCATGACTCCAGATGATACTTAGCAGCAACTGATGTCTTCATCGCGGTGGGTCAGAATATGCTGCTCTCAGGAACAACTTGTTATGATTTTCTATTTCATGAAGGATGTGTTGGACCTGGCACTAGTTTGATGCACATCATGAGACTGTTTTAAATTTTTATTCTGTATGCCGCCTCAATAACTGTGAATGTGTCATTGGGTTTTGTTCTTTTTTATTTTTGTACTGTGTTTTTATGACAATTGTTGAATTATGTAAAGCACTGTTTTATCTTATGTGGAGAGCCAAAGTCCTGCCCCACTGCCGGGCTAGTCTCTGCTCCACCAGCCTCAGTCAGATCAGATGTATTTTGGCATCTTCCTGAAGATACGATGCAACACTGGCGCTTAGTACTGCACTGAGCATCTTGTTGCTCATGCTGTATCTGATTGCCAAAGAGGGAACCTTACATGGAAGAATACTCTGTCTAACTGAAAGCAGTGGAGCAGATACTTGCTTGAAATAACACTTCAGCTCTCTGTTTCTGTTTTTATTGAACCACAAGAACGTTTTAGCTAAGTTTGATAGTAAAGACAATAAATATACCATGTTTTTCCTACTGACTTTTTCTTCTTTAATCTACATAATGATATTGTGACACTATAGAAAGACAAATCCACACCTCCTCCCGCCTATACATGTTTCCAAAGTGCATGTGCATATTGTAGGCTGAATGAGTCTCTATTGACTTCCTTTGCTGGCAACATCTTTAAAAACATCTTCATCAGCAATAGCTTTGACAGCAGCTAAGACCAGTGGTGGAAAGTTACTGAATACATTTAATCAAGTACTACACTTAAGTACATTTTGAGGCACTGGAGTGTTTTCATTTGATGCTACTTTATCTTTACATTTCAAAGAGAAATATTGTACTTTGTACTCTTCTGACAGCTCAAGTTACTTTTCAGATGCAGGTTTCATAATATGACAAGCTTTTAAAATACAACAAATTGTTTGAGATCAAACCAAACTTTTGTAGTCGGACTCACATTTTAGGTGTCTGAGCTGTTATCAGTGCCACCAAATACCGATTTTTCCCTGCAAACTTCTCGTGTGGTTTCAGTCCCATAAATGTTTCAGTGATTTAACATATCAGCAAAAATCAAGGATTATAGAAAATCTGATCTGTGTTTTTGAAGCTTGTTTTTTTTCTTTCACAATAATTGCGAAAACTATATAAAGTAGTTTGAACTAGCTCCACCTACAGCAGCTCCACAGTAACATGCTGCCGACACACTGATGCTTCACTATAATACTCTCATGATGTTATAAATAATAATATATCAGTCACAGGAACCAAACAAGTACTTTCTTTAGTACTTTAATTGCACTTTGCTGCCAATACATATGTAGTTTTACTAAAGTAGGATTCTTCATTCAGGATTTTCACTTGTAATTATCAAGTTTTATTCCTGTATTGGTACGTTTATTTAAGAAAATGATCTGAATACTTCTTCCACTGTTGGCGAAAGCCGTAAGAAAATTTATCCATCAGCTACAGCTTTGACAGGAGCTAAACCTTACATCTGGCCAAACACAAAGCGTTAGGGTGAGTTTTTGTTGAATGCAATCCAAATAAAGTCCTGTTTTGTCTCGTGAAAGCCACACAAAACTACAAAACTTTTGCACAGGTAATGCACATTTAGGGGCTGTTGACAAAAACACATCTTAGAACTCAGAATATTTTACATCTGTTAAGTAACATTAAATGAATTTCTGTACATTTAATCATATGACTGTGTGTCTATATAGATGAATGACAAAAGATGAGGAGTTGCAGATCCATTCAGCAGACCTACAGGCAGTTGCAGGGATGGGAAAAGGGAACTGATTGTTATTTTGACACTAAAAATGGCTTGGAAGAAGACATGTCTGAAATAAACTTACCTATTTGACAGAAGAGTGGCCAATTTTGAAGGCAAGTTCATAAGTGTTAATGAGAATTAATTAAAGAATTAATTAAAGAATACACAACTAAGAATATAAATGGTAGGTGGAGATGATACATAACAATGCTCGTCTTGCAGGAATTTGGTACCTACAGGGTGAATTTCAGAGGCGATACATATAAATGTGTATTTCATTGGGAAAATTTGACAGGAACAATAAACACGTTTAGACATTGCTGAGTATAAAGGTACACATAATTAAAGTCATTTATAATTTAAACTGCAAAAAATGTAAAACAAAACTTCCACAACTTTTGTGTGTTTTAGGCAACTGTTTAACATTTCCTACTGATACAGACACAGTCCAGCTTTTAAATGAAACTTTGCTGCGCTGAAGTGAATCAAGAGGAGGCTCTGCAGCACTTTAACTCAGCAGCACCTCATGATGACTGAGCCAGCTGCTCTGCTGGGCCTGGATAACCTGATTACTGGTGGCAGAGCAGAGCCAACTGAGCTGCTGCTGAAATTTCCAATTCAATGATGAGGTAGGAGACACTTTTTTATGATTATCCTTTTTACATACCCTTCTGATAGTTGCTCCCTGTGATGTTTTATATGATTCAAGCCAGCTTTCGCTCAAGAAGAACGCATTCTGTTGTTATCAGTATTCCAAGCATGTGTGTGTCTCTCTCTGTTTCATCAAGGAGTTTCGGTGATTGCATTTTAATCAATTTTCTTATATATTTTCTTCAAGAATTTGGAAACTTTGTTGCAGCCAATTCATAGGCTATCATATATTTTTACCACTAGAGGGCTGTAGTCACTGGGTTGTGTTTTAAGATAATAAGTGAACAGGAATCTGGTTTTATGAGTAGATATAGAAATTTTGTGGTCTTTCTTTCACAATCACCGAACCTCGTTTTAGAGAGAACTGCCTGTGATGGGAACCAGCCTCCTCCATCGATAGACACGTCAATCTTGTTGGTAAGAATTTCTCATATGGCCTGAATTAAATGTCCTAAAAAAAGTCACTTTCAGTTTTCAGATCTCACATAATATTGAAAAGAAGGACAGAGCTACGGTAAATAAGGCCTTTTTCACCCCTGAGAATTTTGACTCATCATAGTAGGAAAAGCACAGGAGTTAATAAAAATAATAATTTTCCACTGAAGTGTTGCAAAGGATTCAGCTGCCTTTGATTTTATACTTACTACATATTTGTCCTGCTGTTATCAAATGTGAAATATGTTTTTTTTTTTAGGGTTGGTTTGGTCACAGATCATTAATTCATGTTGCAATTAAGCAAGTAAACAAGTGTTTTTGTCAGTATTGTTAATATGCATTTAATATAATTTTTGCCTGCTGCTTCTATTTATAATCCATCCATTATCTATACACCGCTTAATCCTCACTAGGGTCGTGGGGGGCTGGAGCCTATCCCAGCTGACTCAGGGTGAAGGCAGGAGACACACTGGACAGGTCACCAGTCTATCACAGGGCCACACTTAGAGACAGACAACCAAGCACACTCACATTCACACCTACGGACAATTTAGAATCACCAATTAACCTCAACATGTTTTTGGACTGTGTGGGAGGAAGCTGGAGAACCCGGAGAGAACCCACGCTGCACGGGGAGAACATGCAAACTCCACGCAGAAAGATTCCGGTGCCCCCACGGGGACGCGAACTGGTGACCTTCTTGCTGCGAGGCAACAGTGCTACCAACTGCGCCACCCTGCAGCCCCCTCTATTTATAATTTTACATGAAAATGGAATTAACATAACAAAGCAGCACAAAATCCTGTCAGAAGAAAAACCACAGAGAAAATGTACTGGAGCATCTAAAAACATAGTAAAAAAGTTTAATATTTTCTATCAGTTTTTTTTTTTTAAATGTGAAAATTTAATATATTCTCGCCTCAGTACATGTAAAGTGAACTATTTTGCACCTTTTTTGTTTTAATGCTGATGATTCTGACTTATCGCTCATGAAAATGAGAAATCTCAAAAGTTGAGAACGCTTAATTTCACAAAACTTTTTGAAATATCCTTCAATTCAGTTTTATTTGTAGAGCGTCAGTTCACAACTTAACTTAGTAAGATCAAGACCTTGTATTGTATTTATACAGAGAAACACAATGAATCCAGGTGATTTCCTTTGAGCAGCACTTTGGATGAAAAAAAAACTGTCTTTTAGCGAGAGGAAACCTCCAGCAGAACGAGGCTCAGGCAGGGCAGAGAGGAGAGAGAAAACAGACAACATGTAAGACAACAATAAACACTGCAGAAGGTTGGCGAGGCCGCTTCAGAAACATGAACGCCTGCACAGAGGACAACACACAAACTACAGGAGAGAGAAGACAAGTTAATGACATGCACTGAGGGCATATAAATGCAAAGGTGGTGAAAAAGAGGAGAGCAGAGGAGAGGTGCATCATGGGAAGTCCACAGCAGTCTGAGCATACAGCAGCACAACTAAGGGATGGTTCACCTGAGGCAGCACTAACTCTAAGCTTTATGAAATAGGAAAGTTTTCAGCCTAGTTTTAAAATAGAAAAGATGTCTGCCTTCTGAACCCAAACTGGGAGCTGATTCGACAGCAGAGGAGTCTCAAAGCTGAAGGATCTGCCTCCAGTTCAACAATAATATAATATGACACAGTGAGGTCTTTAAGATATAATGAATCTTAGTCATCAGGGGCTTTGTATGTGAGGAAAATGATTTTAGATTCCATCCTAGGTTGTACAGGAAGCCAGTAAAAAGAAGCTCAAATGGGAAAATATGGTTTCTCTCTTGTTGGTTCCTGTCAGAACTCTGGCTGCAGCATTTTGGATCAACTAGAAAGTTACTGGGACTTTCTTATAACAAGGAATTACAAGTATTCCAGCCTAGAAATAACAAATGCATGGACTAGTTTTTATGATAAGATAAATCCCAAAGGAACTTTTTGTGCCAGATATTGCTCAGAAAAAAAGACCCTAACAGCAATGCAGTGCCTAAAAAGTAGAAAGCAATAAGATATGAGTGCAATACAATACTGAAATAAAATTAGTAAGCTAAAGGGCAAGAATAAGGCGAGAATAAAACATTAAAAATAATGCTGGCAATTATACTGAGGCAATAAGTAACATTACACATGAAACATATCTGGAAAATGAAATATTGCACATTGACAGTGTTTTTCAGCATCACTCTGAGACATGATGTTTCTAATTTGGTGAAAGTAGGCCATCCTGGAGACTTGTTTTACATGTGAGTTAAAGAACAAATCCTGGTCAAAAACAACTCCAAGATTCTTTACAGTCGTACTGGACGTCAATGCAAAGCTGCCAGTATGCCGACTTTCTGTCATGTCTGAGAGAAAAAACAAAAG